>NW_026267215.1:871129-871830 GCF_000697945.3 Frankliniella occidentalis | reverse complement strand
GTCTCAAAAGTATACGCCAAATGTCGCTCGGGATCCTGTAGCAAACGCCTTTTGGCGTATACATTTGAGACACCCCAAAATTACAGTGTACTCATTAGGTGCGTAACAACACGATGAAAAACCTTTCCGATATAAATGAATTTTGATTTGCAATCAACTTAAAAATCAATTTTTGGTGGTCCCAGGTCGCAGGGTGGGCTTGGCGAACTGAGCTATTGGCCGCCGGCGCGGAAGTGAGTGCTCTGTGACACCGGTAGCGAAGGCCGCCAGCAACGTGTACTCCACTGCGCTGACAGAGGTCTGGTCGGAGCTGAGGCCGAGGCCGCGCAGAGTGGCGCAGCGCCGAGCGAGAGCTCTACTGCTGGGGCTGCTCGGGATGAATCTAATCTCCAGAGGAAAACATTTGGCAAAACGTCTCGCTCGGCCCGGCGGAAAGAATTAAAGGGGATGAGAGAGGAGAAGAAAGGGGGGTTGGGATGGAGGCGGAGCACGCGGGGCGTTAGTGAGGGCGGAGGAGTGCGAGAGGGAGAGAGAAAGAGAATAAGACTTGATCGCCGGAGTTGATTATACTTTGTTGATTGCGAAAAACTATGGATGATCCTGGAGTCCTAAATGAGGGGGGAGGGAGGAGGGGGTTGTTCCCGGGGTGGCTCCGCGGCGTTGCGACGTTGATAAGAACTTTATGGACCTGAAGGAATGCG
>NW_026267215.1:868675-871044 GCF_000697945.3 Frankliniella occidentalis | reverse complement strand
GGGGGTCAGGGGGCTCTGGTCGCGACCGGCAGCGAGGCGTCGGTGATCAATGGCGGAATGAGCAAACTGACAAAAAAGTGGAGCGGTGAGCAAAGATTTTTACTGCCTGGCGGGCGGTGTACGCTTGCTGTTGTTGCGCCGTACATGTTGTACAGTCGTTTGCTCGTCGCGGAGTTGCGCTGCCCCATCCCGCCAATCCCGCCACAGGCGGCCGCAGACCACGGCGATGCGGTATACTTTATTTCCCCTCACAACATTCTTCGCGCTTATTGCTCGCGCGAGTCCCCATTGGTCAGCCGTTTTGCTGGCTTTTCCGAGCCATCTACCCGACAAAGAGGTGAAAGGCGGGGGCGGGTGACGGTGGACAGTGGACACTCCAGACTGGCGGTCCGGCTTGCCTCGCCGCCCCGCCAGCGAAACCCCCCTCGTCCCGCCACGCCCCGCTATGCCCCACCATGCCCCACTCGCCCCACTACACCGCGGTTCTGCTACGTCCCGGTACGCCTCACTACGTCCTAATACACCTCCAACAGCCATGCGTAGTACACAAGTGATGGTATCACACACAACTTCAGTACTACGGATACATTCGGGCCAATAATGTGTTGTAAAAATTTCTGACTCCCAATCCTTGCTACTTGACCGACGAATTAGACTGATCGATTCACACATCAAGTGTTAAACCGGTTTTAACTTTGTAGATGACAATTTCTCGCTACTTGCAAGTATTTGACTCGGTGCAGCAGTAGTCGTTATACTTTCTGTCGTGGAATCACAAAATTTTGTTTCAAATGGTTTGGCATTGTTCTTTTTTTATTATAAATCTGAGCTTAGATGCCCTGTTTTGTGTGGTAGACGCCGGCATCAGCGCGGAAGGGTAAAGGGGGAGGGGGAACTATTTATGTTAGGGGTCGATACAGCTCCGGACGACCCCCGGCCAGGCGTGATGCCGAAATTAAGAAAGATGGCAAGGCATTGGGGGGGCAGGGTTTCGGGAAGGGGAAAAGGGGGGGGTGAGGGCGTGGTCGCCGAGCGAGAGGAAAACAACAGAAAGTAGCAAGGGGAGAGGGATGGGGTAGGTTGGTTTTTGTACTACTAACGACTTTCGATTTCCAATCATTCTGACTCAACATACTAAACTGCTAATCTGGTCTGGACAGTAAAAAAAAAGTGGAATAACACTCCACATTTTCTGCCCTTCAACTCACAGTTGTCACCTCATTACTATCGCCAAATAACTGTTTTCTCCACCACCAGCACCCATCACACACACACACACATTATATCCTCCGATTTTCACCGCCACGATGAGAGCATTCTTCACTCTATCCGGCGCTTTCGTCTCCCGTGAGCATAATGTGCCCTCCTGTCCCTTTTACAAACTTATTCTGGAAATCCAAATGCACGAAAGTCGTACAGTGCACACGCGGTTAAGTGCATTAACTCACATTGCTGTAAAAGTGCGACAGCTGATATAACATATGCAGGTGAGTGAAAAATGACATTCCGCACATAGTCTTTCGCAGTCTTTGCTCCACGTTATCAAGTAGAGCACACTCATTGGACCAACGAACTACCGCTCCCCAAGCATTAATGCCACAGCCCCACACAACGTAGACGTAGTTGTCCATATATTTAATTGATTTTCTCGAGGCCTCTTATGAGCGTGTGCGTCTTGAGGCTGCCGGTCAGCACCTTAGCGGGGCGTGGTGCGGAAAGGGCTTCATTAGGGCTCAATATTGGCACCTCGGTGGCGTGGTGGAAGGAGGGCGGGTGAGGCCAGCAGAGAGAGGAGCCCGGTAGATAAATTGTGTCCAATTAAGCGCTTTATTGGAAACAAGGGGTGACACGTTGTCCATTACGATAGCGATTTAAGCCCCCCAACCGGCCTTACGGAGAGGAGGGTGGGTTGAGGGAAGGGCGCAGTAGCGTGACGCGGGGAGGCCGGAGGTACATCAGGTGAGGAACGCTCAGCGCTCAAAAAGGGGGAAGGGGCGGAGGGGTAGGGCGCCGATGTCCATCTATCGGCCCGTACTCATTTGGCCAGACTGTTTGTCTCGCTCGGACAACAACCCCCTCCTCCCCTTCTTCCTCTCTTTTGCTCTCTCTGTTCCTTTTGTAATGACCGTCTCACTCCCTCCTCATCAGCGATGCTGCGAGCGTCTCTGCGCGCTAATCGTTGCTACACGTCCGCCCCCTTGCCCTTCTACCGCCCTCTGCTGCAAAGCTTGGCCCACTTTTCACCTCTCACCCCTCTCAGTTTGTGTGTCCTTTCGCCCTTTCGCCTGCTCCCCTCTTCCTATCCGCGCATATCGACGTTTTTCTCTCTGTTGCTCTTGCGCAATATGTAAGACACTGAATTATACGCC
>NW_026267215.1:859991-861295 GCF_000697945.3 Frankliniella occidentalis | reverse complement strand
TCTCTCTCTCTCTCTCTCGCCCTCTCTCAGCATATCGGCTGGTAAAAACTGACGCTTCTTTTGCCCTCGCAGTGGTGTGGAATCTGGGTCAAACCCTCCCTGCCCCTGATGAGGTCAGCTCATCGGCGGAGTGGTTGTCTGCAGGGGAGGTGACAGCAGTTGCTGACCCGGCCGTCAAAAAGCTCTCCATCGACTCCTCTCCTTGTTCTTTCATTATCCCTTTGTTTTTTCCCCTTCTGCAGCAGCCCTGTTTTTATTCTCTCTCCCTGTCTCTCTTTTGCGAGTGTAGCCGGTGTCATTACACTGCTGCGTGCAGGCGATAAAAACAGTAGCGGCTAAAACAATAGCCTCGCTGTCAGGGGTGAACCGCTGTGCCGCGGAGTTTATGCTGTGTTCGGTTTGCCGTTTTTTTCTTCGCTTCTTGATGAGTCACCTAATCAGCTCGAAGGGTGGCGCTCAAGGGGCCTACCGAACGCCCCTCATTGCAAACCCGATTAAGAATACTTGGCTCTAAGACAGCGTGATATCTCAGTCATAATGACAAAAGCGTCACCAAAATAAAAATTAATTTATGCTAAATTATTTAGGTCCGTCAAGATTATGTTTGCTCCTGCGGGACGTTCGAGGACGTTGCAGGGACCTCTCTGCCCACCGCTCCCAGGAAGGAAACGATCGCGTAGTGGACGAAATCGCGTATATAATGTATGTTTTCATTGTGCTATGAGCCCAGCAGCAGCTTTTCCATTCAACAAACTCAACACGGTTTCGAAAAATGAGCGCCTCCGTGCGAGAGCGAGAAACACCGTTGAAAGTCGCGGTGCAGCGCTCTCCATATGTTTCTGCGCACCTTCTGAATCATTGTTCATACGCAAATGAGCCCCTGGCACAGTAAGACCAATACACACGCGAGAATAAATTATTCGTCGCAAAGCTGACCACCATACGGGGTGGAGGAAGGGGCGAGAGTGAGAGAGAGAGAGAAAGCAGGAGGCGAAGGAGAGATAGGAAGCATGGGGAGGGGGAGACATTTGGATTACAGGCTAAACACAATTACGAAACTTGGCGGGCTGCCATTATGAAGCTCCGATGACCGTCCGAGCCGCTGTGCTTGGCCGTGCGCTGCGCTAGGCAGCACCTCTGGGCAGCACTGCATGCAGAGGTGTAATGAGGGGACGGCCGGCCCGGCCTTTTGTGTTAGACTGGGAGGGGACATTGGAGACTGACCATTAGGGTGTCGCAAGGCTCCGCTAAAAACTAGAGCGCAAATATTTTCAATTTTTTCGTTCAGTGTGTTTTTACCAGCT
>NW_026267215.1:859344-859941 GCF_000697945.3 Frankliniella occidentalis | reverse complement strand
GCTACCACAAATCCCAGGGAGGTTGACGAGCACTGACACGGTCGCTCGGTGACGTTCAAGAATTGCGAGGGAGGACGCGCGTATGTGGGGCGGACTGTAAGAGTGGAGGAGGGGGTGCATAGGGGGCACATCCTCGTTTAAAAATAGATGGAAGTGAGCGTTATGAAGGATAGATGGCGGACGACAAGAATTGTGAAAGCTTTTTGGTAGTAATAGTAGAAGCGGCGGTAACTGGCCGAATCACACTTACGATCAAATAGAGCCGGTTCTTAAAAAACCTAGTACATTATGTGTTCTTGATTTTCTCGAAAAAAGATTCCACAGGCAGCAGAACTGTTCTTCAAGAAAAAAGGAACAGTACATACTAATTTTGAATACAGGCTGTTTCGAGTTCGCATCGTGGGTATGTTTGTACTTAGTTTCAGAAAAATGCCCGAAGCTATGCTCTGACCTTAATATTATTAATAATTAATATCGCTTGAGGGGGGGGGGCGGGTATAAAGGGGCAGTAGTTGAGCCTCGAGCAGAGAAGAAGCAACGGCAGCCGGCTCAAATCTCTGCAGAGATGCCATGAATAAAAGAAAATGCTAATTGGGT
>NW_026267215.1:848687-851389 GCF_000697945.3 Frankliniella occidentalis | reverse complement strand
ACATTGGAGACTGACCATTAGGGTGTCGCAAGGCTCCGCTAAAAACTAGAGCGCAAATATTTTCAATTTTTTCGTTCAGTGTGTTTTTACCAGCTTTGTTTAAAAGATTTCCCAAACCTTGAAGCCAAACTTTTTAAATTACTGTGTCGATAGATTTACGGCCAAAAAATTCCAAGGCATGTCTTGTGAAGTTACGAACTAATTTTGTAAAATTTTATATTCAAATTGCAGAACTTCGCATTCAAACTGTACAGTACACGTCACAAAAAATAATATTCACGTATCGAATTACTTTGATTCGATAAGCATATGCGGTGTATCATATCGGTTATTTACAACTGTGTTTAATTTACGTACGATAGCCGCGTTTGCAAAATGTAAAACCATTAAACGTAAATCAGAATCATAAAAAGACTATTTTAAGTTTTTTTTTTACATTTCTGTATTCGATTTTGGTATAATGGTATCAGAAGCAAAAACTGGAATCACATTTCTGTATTCGATTTTGGTATAATGGTATCAGAAGCAAAAACTGGAATCACAAGTGTGTGAATGTCGCACTCTTGTAGGTGTGTGAATATCCATTCGCCCACTTAGAGGGGTAAACGGGTGAATTTTCTAGGAAAATTCACACCTTGACCCCACTAAGTGTGCGAATGGATATCCACACACCTACAAGTGAGCGACATTCACACACTTGCGTTTCCAGTAAACACCAGGAAGCCTAGAATAGTGAATATTGGGGTTGCTATCGCCGAAGAGGGTTAAATTAACTAAAATAGTGACTTCCCTGATTTTAAACAAGAGAAGTCCAAAACTTGAGAAACGAAACTGACGGAATTCTCCAAAGAACGCGGACGAGTTAATTTTACCCTCTTGAGCTTCGAACAAGTAACAGAAATGACTGTGTCCCAAATGACTAAAAGGTTCGTCACCTGAAAAAATACATATACCGAGGCAAGTGTGCCATTCACCTGTTAAACAGGTCCTTAGATTAAAAATTAATTCTCGTGGTAACTCTGAAAATCCAAGCGTGTACTTGAATGCAGTACCTTCTGCACACATGTAGATATGCAGAAATGTACTGCATTCAAGTTTACACTTGTGTTTCCAGAGAAGTGCTCGACAGAGAAGTTGTACACTTACAAGTGCACAGCTACCGAGTTGCGCCCTTGCAAGTATACAACATGCACACTTCTTACAAGTGTTAAGCAGTTGCACACTTTATTTATCAGTATATTGTCAGTTACAAACTTTGTTCGGCAGTGTAACTGAACGTTTTGAGCGAAAATAAGAACGCAAATGAAAATAATTGCTATCCTGTCCGGTGATGTGCTCTCATGAAGGGTGATTGTGCATTCCCACGCATCCGCGTATGATACCAGCACCATCACCCTGGACACCGTCCAGCAACAACCCCAGAGAACACCATCCCCACACGTCTCAACGACAGTGACCAGGAAGCGTCCCATTCTTGTAAAATGGAATCAGGTGGTCTGTTTCCCTCCCCGCCGTAATGATATGCTACAAAAGAACAAAACGGCTGCAGGGACAATGGTCAAGGTGTGAAGACCTTTGTCCACCCCGGGGCCTTCTGCCCATTGTCCATGTGAGGTTGCGTTTGTCCGCGACTGACCAGCTGACCCATCCAGGGGACAATTGTTTTCTCTGTCTCGGAGCGGAGCTGCGTCCGCTCTGAGCTGCTCTCTTGCGAGTGCGACAGAGATGCGGCGAGCTCAGGTGAGGACGCAGCTCGCCCAGGGTGGCGGGTCGGCGGCGCGAGCAGCAAAGACAGTTCTGTGTGAGTGTGTGCGTTTGAGTGCGATGTGTATGTGTGTGAGTGTGCGTCTTAGCAAGTACACAGGTGCTCTTTTAATTCTGGCATAGGCTAGTGCGAGAGCTGAGAATGAACTAAAATTTCGAATGATGCTCGTTCGACATTTTCACACGAGCGCACGAAAAATTGAATTGAATTTTTTGGAATTTTTGGAAAAAATAAAAATTTTGAATTTTTACCTGACGGTACAGTTGAAATTCACGACAGATGCGCACTATAGCGTTAGGCTTAGAGTTAGACTTGCATACTCCGTCTACAGCAGGACTGTAGCAGGGCTGGGAAATATGTTTCCCACCGCTTAACAAGTATACCTACGACGAAACAAAGCAAAGTACGTTGGTGCAGTGCATTGTCTGTGACGCGCAGTGTGGCCATTCCCTCTGATTTGCCTGGTGGCGCACTAATCAAAAGCAGATTCATCAGATAAAACCGGTTTCTCGACGGAATCGTCTTCGTCGACCCTCCAAATTTCTGTGGGTCTGGTCCGCGGGATGACCCGCGACCCGCCTTGCCCGCCGGCGATGAGGATGCCCACAGGAGAATTCGCACGGTAGGGTAAAACAATGACAGCGCTGTCTCTTTACCTGCGCGGGGCGTGACCTGGGGCATCCTCGCGCTGTGATAAGACAATGCCGTTTAATGTCAAAGATAGCAAAGACGACGATCAGGAGGCGACCGTCACGATGTTGCCCATTTTTAGTAATTTATTTTTGGCGCCAATTTATGGCAGAAAAGTTGGCTGTGAGAAAATGTCCCGTGGCGAAAAACGTCGCCCCGACTACCTGTTATACGGTGAAATGAACGTGTCGTCCCTCATCCAGGGGTAACTTTGAGGTGAACCCGGTGCAAACGGACCTAAGTCGAA
>NW_026267215.1:846310-848637 GCF_000697945.3 Frankliniella occidentalis | reverse complement strand
GGGGCAGTAGTTGAGCCTCGAGCAGAGAAGAAGCAACGGCAGCCGGCTCAAATCTCTGCAGAGATGCCATGAATAAAAGAAAATGCTAATTGGGTTCGCTGGCTGGCTGTTGCTGTACGAATTAGCCGCCGCGTCGTCCGTGTTGTAACCGCGCAATGGAAGCTGCTGCAAAAACTCGAGCAAATTAAAAAGTTGAAATTGCCGCGCCGAGGCCTTAAGTTGGGTTAATTCCGTTGTAAGCCAAGTAGCAGCGGCCGGGGCTGGGCGGCCACTTAGCAGAGTGTTGCCCTGATCATTTCATTAGCCTCTCTGGTGTCCTGCCGGGGAATGCTGGGCGCGGGGGTGGCTGGGCCGCGGCGGAGTTCCGCTCCGCAGAGTCCTCCGCGCCCAAGGCTGACGCCCCACCCCGCCCCGCCCCGCCAGGTACACACTCGGCGTGTAAAGCTGTTATGCCCGGCGGACAGTTATGGTCGTGCATCAGCAGGGCAGTGATTTACGCTCGCAGTGCCGCCAACTGATCCACTCCAAATGCCTGCGGAGGGCTGACAACTGCATCGTGGCCGAAAATAAACCACTGCCGCCCCCGCCACTCCGTACCCGCACGCGGGGCGGGGGCGGGGGAGAGTCCATATTCTCCGAAAATCGAACAGTGAGCATTTCACACAGTATGAAGTGTGCAAATGCACGCTGTAAAGAAAGTATAGTCACGGAGATTCATATCGTCTATAATGTGTGCATAGAGGTGCACTCTGCATTCGATATTCAATGATAGGGATGCTCTTGGGCTTATTTGGTGCTTGATACTGCCCTATTAACATCATGACGATAGCTGGCCCATAAAGGTTTCGGTTTTCGTATGCACGCGTTAGGTACAGTGAGCAAGCACACTTTACGCTCAGTTCTTAGTGTTAGGGGTTGACGGAATGGAATTGCAGTGAGCATACCATACCAGCATTGGACCTCGTGGACCCATGCAACTAACCGAAAGTTTTAGATTTTATTCCTAAAACTCATCTTGCAGTATTGTCTATCTGTGGTCTCCTCCAACCCTTAAAGAATGACAAATTTCGATTGACGCTGTTACTTGTCATTCTGAAACCAGACGTCCAAACTTTTGACCTAGCCTACCAATGAGAATGTGCGGATGAAAAGTTGTACACTGTTTTTTTTTTATAAGTGCGGTTTTGTCCCAAAATAGCGTGCAACGCAAATATACAGTTGTTTCCAGTTTTTAGCAGGACTCGCGACAGGGCGATAATAGCGCTGCTCATCACTGCTGCTGCTCGGAGCCCGGCTGAGCCGTTGGGGAGCGGAACAGGTTGGCGTGAAAGGGGTGAGCGGCAGAGGGACGTTTTAATTGCGCGGGTGTGAACGCAACAGGTCGTAGGCAAATAGGCTGGGGCGGTTAATTAAAGCGGGGGAGGCAGCCGCGGGCCGAGAGGGGAGCGAAAGGGTTGAGTCGGGCTTGAGCTCACTTTCACTGAGTGCTGTTTGCCAGCTGCTGCCGACCGTGACCTGGGCGATCTGTCGTCCCGTGCGGGTGGTCGTAAAGTGTCCTAATTATGAAAAGGTGTCTATTACTACTGCCACCGAGGGACCCTCAACTCTTTTGTTGAATGCACAGGCACAGATTTGCCAAGATATCTCGGCTTGAGTGCATATTCAGTATTTCCAATTTTTGACATACAGTAAACACCATTTACTAGTAGAAAAAGGCAGCCCTGTACGAGGGCAAAAATAACGACTTTGGCTCATCTGAAGAATGCTTGTAATAAGTTCGGATTGCCAGTATAGGTGTCCACCAGATTGACCCAGCTAAGCCCTCCTTGCGGCTGCCGCAAATTGTTTCTTTGTCCTAATGAGCGGTGGCTTCAGAGACACCCCGGCCCGGTGCGTGTGGGGCCGGACCTCCATTCACCAGCGCTTGCGACGCTTGCGCCGCTTGCGGTGCGGGGGTGGCTATTAACCCTTCACCCGCCACGCCACGCCACGCCTGTCTAATTGGCCGCCATGCAAAACAATTACCGTCCTGTCGGAGGGTGAGGGGTGTTGGTGCGCGGCTGGCGCAGGGGCGCACAACCACAATGAGGTGCCACACAGATTTCAGGTTGAATGTCTGACGTTGATCAACTAAAGTCATAAGGTCATTAGGATTAGAGAAATAGTTTCAGCCACACTGCAAAAAAATTTGACAGGTAATGCGGCAAATTCATTTTCCAGAAACGTCTGTTATTCGAATAACAGCATCGCTGTAGTTTTAATGGTTAAAACTTGGTACAGGGAGCAATGTACAGGACCACTGTACAGGCAAAAGCGAACAAAACTGT
>NW_026267215.1:837738-840028 GCF_000697945.3 Frankliniella occidentalis | reverse complement strand
ACTACCTGTTATACGGTGAAATGAACGTGTCGTCCCTCATCCAGGGGTAACTTTGAGGTGAACCCGGTGCAAACGGACCTAAGTCGAATCGTCGACATACCCACTTACTGATAAACTGTCTCCCGGGTCATTTCCACCAAGCTCAGAAGCGGGTAGTCCTCGCGTCCGCGTCGCAGTGCGCGAGGCAAACGAGCTGGTCCGAGGTTCGGCGTCGACGTCTTGTCTGGCGGCGTGTCTTCGTCGCCCTGCCGAGGCCCGCCTGCCTGTCCGTCTTTTCCATGAAGCTAGCCGCCCCTGGGTGCTGTGTCCGATCGAAGGTGAGCTGAAACAAAGCCGCCGCGTCGTGGACGCAGAGTCGATTTCTGAAAAGGCGACGAAACGCTCCGCTCCTCCCGCTCCAGCTCACCCTTCGGGTGGCCTAGCCAGCACCGGGGTGCCGCGCCCGGGGTGCCTCCCGGCGGGTCGGGGTCGGGATCATTGTTTTACCTGGAGGCGCAGCGGTGGGTCATCCTTCGGTCAGCGGGAAACAGGTTCTGTCCGCACCCCGTTATAAGCGCAGCCACACTGCGGGCCGATGTGTGACAGTGTGAAAGAGATCTGGATAGAATTGACGGAGAAAACGCAAACCGGCCAACAAAATGTTCAAACTAGACTTAAATACAGGATAGTCCCATTCAAAGCATTGGAAACCCTACAGGGGTACACTTTTTATTGGCGATGTGTCGGCCATAACTGCCTGCTCTCCCTGGAAAATATTCTTAATTGCAGGTGTCTTTATGGCGATTACTAGAAGGAGAAGGCCTAGATAACTTTAGATAACTTATGGTGATGGGAAAGGGAAAGATAGGAAAGGGGTGAGTAAAATGACAGATCTGCTTGGAACCAAAGCCAGTTGCAACCCCTTCGCTGTAGTCCGAGCTGCGGGCCGAGGCCGTGGGCAGCGGATGACATCCTCATTGTTTCATAGTTTTCTTCAAGACGAAATTAACGCAGAAAACCTGTTCCTCCCCCTGGCCCGCTCTGACCGGACAGGTCGAGGGTTGGCGGGGCAGGCGGTGCATGGTCGCTGCGCTCCGATTGCAGGTGGGGATGCCTCTCCGCGCCTTTTGTCCACCGGCACAGATAGGATGACCAAGTGCAAGGTGTAACGTTTTTCCCATTGTTTCAACAACTCCACGGCTAGTTTGCTTGGGTACGCAATTGGTTCTGCAGCTGGATTGAAGGTTCATGGGAAAGGAAACTCTGTCCCTGCTGGACGGAGATCTTCAAATAGTAAAGTTGATGAGCAGTCGTCAACTTCCATTGGTCTGGTCGCGAACGAATTAGTAAGTAATTTTAGTGGTATAGTAAGTTAAACATCAAAGTAGTATTTGCGTAATATTATTGTGAAACTGTGTGTGTATGTATTTCTTTTAATATTGGTCTTTGTACAAAGAAGGTCAATAATCCCTCGAAATTTGACCCCCCCGTTTTGTTTTGCCTGTTGCAGATTTACTGATGCCATTCGACGGGCCCCGCCTCGAATGATTTGGAAAACATCTCCGGGTAGGTTGTGATGTGTGGGTGAATTACATTTATTGGTGGGTTATAGGTTGCACTTGTTAAAAACTTGTTGGGATTTCACGGAGATTATCTTACAATATTCCCAGAGGTCTTCTTTATCACAATTTAGTTTTACTATAGTAATAACAACAACAATTTTGCGATTCTGTGATGGTCAGGCGGTCTCCGCCAGGCAGCCGGCGGGGCACTGCAGCCTCATCTTTTCGAGCGGACAGGGTGGACCTTCCGCTCAGGGGTGACTGTAAAATATCTGTTTGTCCATTAATGATGTAATTCGCAAATGTAATTTGCCATTTACAATACAAGTTGCATACGTACAACCTCCCTTTGCTCGTTATTCAATTCCAATCAAGGCGATGCGCAGTGCTTGTAAATTTTGCTGAAATAAAATTGTACGACATCTTCCATGAAAAATGTACGACAGTGAACAGAATTGGGGGTTGGTAAATTTAGCAAACAATTTTTCTTCTCCAGCAAAATGTTGGTTGAAACCATTTCTGCTGTACCTGTCAACCTTTTTTTTTTTTTTTTGCTGTTACCATCCATACCTGCAAATTGAATTTCCTGCTCATGATTTGGTAACAGCAAGAAAAGGATTGTCGGACACTGAGCAAAACTTTTGCTATTTGCACTGGAAAAACAAAGGTGTGATGTCCTACCTTTCCAGGGGCGTTAAACTCGTTTTAGGGGTGTTAAAGAGTATATTTTCAGTTTCTTCAAAATATTT
>NW_026267215.1:836980-837688 GCF_000697945.3 Frankliniella occidentalis | reverse complement strand
GGCATTTCATGACCACAATGTGGTCAGGCCGGCAGTAGGGACCGGCATTTCATGACCACATTGTGGTCAGACCGGCAGGGGGGACCGGCATTTCATGACCACAATGTGGTCAGACCGGCAGAAGGGACCGGCTTTTTATGACCACAATGTGGTCAGGCTGGCAGGAGGGACCCGGGTCGACTAACCTGACTACCTTATTTTGAGGCGAGGAATCGAATGAGCACCTCCTAGGTTTTTGGAGTTTATCTCCTTACAGTGTGCCTTGAAAGTGTTTTCGACATCACCATTGGATAGCTTTTGGAAAGACCTTTCCAACGAGGGTAAGGTTGATAGGGTTCAGATGTCTGGAAACGTACCTAGCGAACTACGCTTCAGAACCCTATCAACCTTACCCTCGTTCGAAAGGTCTTTTCAAAATCTATCCAATGGTGATGTCGAAATCACTTTTAAGGCACACTGTAAGGAGATAAAGTCCAAAAACCTCGGAGGTGCTCATTCGATTCCTCGTCTCAAAATAAGGTAGTCGGGTTAGTACCCGGGTCCCTCCTGCCGGCCTGACCACATTGTGGTCATAAAAAGCCGGTCCCTTGTGCCGGTCTGACCACATTGTGGTCATGCAATGCCGGTCCCCCCGCCGGTCTGACCACAATGTGGTCATGAAATGCCGGTCCCTACTGCCGGCCTGACCACAATGTGGTCATGAAATGC
>NW_026267215.1:821250-828040 GCF_000697945.3 Frankliniella occidentalis | reverse complement strand
AAATGAAATTAGTCTATGCCATTTTTGAACAGAACCCCATCATATATAGGCTCGTTTGACGCGGAATTTTGCGTAGATTACGAAAATAGGTTTTAGAATCCAATGTTGTTCCATGGGAAAGAAATATTTCGCAAAAACAGGAATTGTAATGCCTTTGGAGCTTTAACGCCTTTTAAAGGTAGGATGTCCTACCTTTGTTTTACCAGTGTGGCCAACTTTTTTGCTTCTGGTAATGTTCGGTTGTTCGGACGCTTACTACTGCCACAGGCGGCGGCCGACACCCGCCCGCCCATTGGAGGTCTTCTTTATACTGTACCGCACACAGGCGCGTGGACGCGCTGCCTAATCTCAGTGGATCGAAGGCGCCATGGTGATTGACAGTAGGCAAGCCCAAACGCACGGGCATTCAGTTCAATAAAACTACGATATATTCCGAGCTCTGCAAGCCTCCCTGTAGAGTACGTGAGAGATTCAGGAAGAGCAGACGGTCGTCCTGAGACACGTGAGCGCGAGCAGGCAAAGATTGACGTATGTCGTTTTCCTCCAGGTTTTCTTTGTTTCCCGCGAGGGAAGCGATTGTTTTTCCCGACAGGACAGAAGAGCAACGTGGTTTTCCAGCTGATTACATTGAGGCGGTCAAACGGACTGGGCCCTGCTCGGCTTCCTGAGTGGACGCGCGCGTCCCCTGTTGGCCCCTGTCATCGCCAGACTCGCTTTCCACTCCAATAATTGATTAAATAGCTTTCTATATTTTTCCCTTCGCGAATTCGTTTCTTTCTTGATCTTCGCTGATATTTTCTCTGTGCCCGCACACGCGCGCTCTTCTGTCTCCCCCTGCTCTCTCTCTCTCTCTCTCTCTCTCTCTCTCTCTCTCTCTCTCTCTCTCTCTCTCTCTCTCCACCCTCTATTCTCTAGAGTTGATTATGTTTCGCTTTCCATCATCTTTCAATTTTCGGCTCGGCTACATGTCAGATCGGACATTTTTCTCATTTTGGTAACGTCTAGTACACTGTGGAAAGTCACCAGGCCTTGACGATTGGCCAATACGGTGGAGGGGGTGGGTCGAGTGGAGGAGCAGCAGGATTAAACCGGGACGCTGGACGCGGCGTGATGACGAAATGGCATACAATTATCTCTGCGGTGGAAATGAAATCGGAAGCGAGTCGATTTGCATACACGTCGTGTCGCCCATTCGCGAGGAGCCTTATGGAAACGCGTGTACGGCGTATGGGAATGAGATGCCTTTGTCGGACCTTCAAAAATAATCTCATACTGTCCAAGGCAGAGCGTGGTCGGCAGGCCGGGGCGCAGGGGAGGGAGAAGGGAGCGGGAAAGATAAAATAAAAAGTGTGTGTGTGTGTGTGTCGTGTCGTTAAAATAAATGTCGGAGAAATCGTATTTTTCCGAGCCGTGTTTATGAAGTCGCGTACGGCCGCCTCGTCCCCCGATATAAACCCCACCGCCGCGGAAGGGAGGAGCAGGCAAAGCGGCGTTTTCTCCCCAAAACGGCGTTCTCACGAAGGCTCGCCAGGTGAGCCGGGGAGCCACCCTTTGATCCTCATCTGCCTGCTGCCTGCGCTATAGCGCTTGCCGCCACCACCCTTAACCCCAAATCTAATCTTTTCTCCGCAAAATTAATTTTCGTGAATTCTGTCGCTGCGCGAAGAGGATCCGCTCGGGTCGCACAAAGGGATGGCTCTTCGCGGGCCCTGCAGGGCAGCCTGCTGACCCGGGGAGGCCGCTGGAGATAATGACGCGCCTCCCCATCCACGGCCTCTTTTTCCCTATTTTGCCGAGAGAAACGTGGGATCCTCTCCAGGTTCGTCTTGTCTTTCCGTGCGCACTTTTACATAAAGGTGTAAAAATACATCGGGGGAAAGAGATGCTTCCCCGCTCTATGTGCGACATTAGGCGCGACGCGATGTGAACCGGAGCCGGAGAGAATTTAGTTGAATTGAAAGCAATAACAGCTGGATTTGAGGGATGATGCTCGCATTTCCCTACAGTTCGTCATTACTCTCAGTGATGTTCGTCCATCTCACGTTTTTGTTGGTTTTTGTTTTTTGCACTGGATCGCGCGGTTTTGTGAGACCCACGCCAAGGTGTCTGGAGACCTAAAGTATCAAAGTGAACATCAAGTGATACATTTACTTAGCTTAATGCAATAACCCACCATAATTTATTGCTTCTTGAGCCATTATCGGTCATAATCACTTGTCGAAAAAAGATTAATCGCAAAATTATCGCAAAAGTAGAGCGATATGCACCACACTCTCATTTCCCTATGGATGTGCTATCCGTATGTTATGGAGAATTTTGTGCTAACATATTATGGATCACAAATTATCCATAATATGGATTGATCCATATTACAGACATGCCCTCCTCCGTAAGGTATAGACCTTTCGTCCATACCCTACGCATGAAGGCATGTCTGTAATATGGATCAAATTGTCTGTAATACGGACAATTTTATCCATATTATGGATAATTTGTGATCCATAATATGTTAGCACAAAATTCACTGTAAGCGTGTCCATAAGGAAATGAGAGTGCAGAACACGATAAAAACAATGTATGATTTTTTTTTTGAAGAAAAAGAGGAAACTTTGGGGAATTCCCATATTATCGGAAAAACTCAAATTCTGAGAAGATCTATGAGGGAAATTCCCACTTTTTTTTTCAGGAAACTCAGCAACAGTCAGCAGTGAGACTGTACTACGTATCCTGTTAATCAAGGGAAAAACTAACGTGACATTTGTCACGTTTTTGATGCACTCTCCTGTTTCTTGGTGCAGTCTACCCGTGATGCTGCCCCAATCATTTTACATGGAGGAGAGTGCATCAAAAAATGTTCTCTCCTTAGAGTGCATGAAAACATGAGACACGTGTCACACTACTTGTTATTCCATGGATTTTCGAAAAACGCGTGACCATAAAGTGGTTTGCCACGTACCGGCTGTGTTATGGTTACTTTTACCGTGCTGTTGGTTTCTATTTATCTGAGAATCCTGACTTATACACGACTACTACCAGTTGTTGAAGACCGTCGTGGGTCACGTCCCAGGCCGGTCATATTCAGAGCAGCGCTGCGCTAGCGCCCCTAATGACCGCTCCGCACGTCCGGTCGGATGCTGTAATCATCGCGCGTCATTACGAGATGATTTAATTACGGGCGTCACTGCGGCCGGGGAGCATAGCCGGCCGGACAATGCGGAGAATGTCAGGCGGGCGGTCCATCCTCCGAGCCGAAAGGCGGCAGCAGGGAAGATCGCACTATGATATGAATATTCCTCGTCTGCTTATTGTTTGAAGAAGCGAAAGATGCGGCGGCGTCGCAGACTGACCCTCTCTTTCATCAGCGGTGGGAAATAGGTGCAGATGTGGAGATTTTGTCATTCACGTTTGGGTTTGACCGTCCGTCTCGCGGCCCGTCTGTGAGAGCGTCCCTCGGGAGGGGTCAGCTCGCTGGCCGCTGGCCATCCCGACCAGATGACCGCTCCAATAATAACTCTGGGCTGCATTAATTGAGGATGACCCCTCCGTAACGTCTACAGCAGAGACAGCGCGACTGTCCCATTGGACTGGTCAGGCCTCTGGTCAGGCGGGTCAAGACAAAGCGCTTGTATCCTAATGAGGGCCGCCCTTTGCGGACTCACGTCCCGTCTGCGTCTCGTCGCGGGGCGGCGCGGACCAGAAGGATTAAACATACCGTCGTTCATCTCACTGCAGCTCTCTCTGTCTTATACCTCGAATTCTTACTATGAATTTACGAAGTATACGTACCATAGTAGTCGAGTGAATTCTTACTACTTTTCGGTTGTTATTTTATAAATCTAGTTTTAGTTAAAATTTAAACTAAACGTGTGCGAAAGTGTCGTGGTCGCTAAGCGTGCCCACACCGCGACAGAATGTGTTTGGTGCCGTCGATAGAAAAACTTGGCGACCGGATTCATCTACCTGGCGGGTGGCTGGAGTAACGGGGGAGGGGGGAGGGAGCGGGCGGGAGGATAGGGGAGAGTGTTGTATCGCCCGCAGCGGACACCGCCTGGACACGGAGGGGTGCTGCTGCCGGCCGCCGCCAGCTCGCCGCGCGCAACAGGGTGTGCGGCGAACAAGTTGGACAGGTAGCAGGCCACTCCACCCGCACCGGATGGATGGATTGCATTCTACCTTAAATGTACCAAAATGTTTTTTGTAGCCTTTTCCTTGAAAATCGCCAACAGTATTGCTGTCTGGTGTGTAGGTTTAACTTTGCACTTCAACAGCGTTGAGACGTTTGTGGCGTGGTTTTCACACGTCGAATGGTCCTTGGATTAATCAGTTTGCCGTTGCACGTTGTTTTTCTGCAGTACAGCAATTTTTCTAAAAGCTTAACCTTGCTGGGACGTGTGGACAGACAGGGGGATGGCGAATTCGTTTGTCCGTTGGTCTTTGGTTGCGGCAGCTTCAGAGACAATAATTTATTCGGTCAAATAGCATCTGGCCTTTTTGTTTTTGTAATGGTTTTTTTCGTCCTTTCAACGACACTGGTCATCGCGAGGAAGCTCATATCGGCCGGCCAGTAATGAAACGCTGCATTGTTTCGTCAACTCATCCTCCCTGCGGACCGGTCAAACAGGTTCCGGCTTGAGAAACGCTTTAGACAAAGGTGGAGATTGCAATTTCGGACAGCGGAGAGCACCCTCCGCTCCGCGCAGCCCCGCGCCGCTCGGACAGAGGGGTGCGCGAGGGAGCGGGGTGTGGCGGCGCGGGGGGAGCGCGACGGACAAACGCGGAAGGACAGCGCGCTCACTCACACACGTCCACGCCGGCTCACACGGACGGGGAGGAAGGAGCACAACAGGTTGGGCTCGGACAGGACATTCCCACGACTCAACAGCGGCGACCTGGACACGAGGATGGGGAGGAGGAGCCGAGTGTCATCGGGGTCCTGGAGGAATACCAAGGGACGTCCCTAGAGGTAAGACGAAGAGGGCGCTATTTATCCAGTTATAATCAAGCTTCTCTACTTGAAGGAATAATCAAGTCGTGGATGTGGGCGTACTAGTCCTTCATCGCGAAGTGAGGTACCAGTTACTGTTTCAATTACACCATCGTCTCGAAAAAGCATTTGACTCAGAGTCTTTAGCAACCCTTCGAAAATGGTTATAGGCATTTAACTTTAGAGCCCTTCCTTTACCCTGCACAGAGTGCTACGAAAAACGCATCCCCTTCCAGTGCACTTCTCCACCCCTTGAAAATGAATGTGAGCGATTCCTGGTCGTGATGGTGCAAAAGGAGGACGATGGCCAGTGTCGCCCAAGACACTGCCGCCTAGTAAAGGAATGGGAGAGCGACGAGCTTTAACAACCACCTCACCCTCTGGAACCGGTTTGTGTGTACACGCTACTTTGGGGTTGGCAGCCAGTGGCCGGTCCCCGGTCCGGTACGGGAGCGTCTCCGCTCGGACGTGCCGGCCGGCCTACGGGCGGCGCAGGACGCCGCTGCTCATCCTCGCCTCGGAATCTGTCATTAGGAAAGTTCGTTATCCCCGGGGCCGGGGCCGCGGCCGTTAATTCGAACTACTGCGGGCGAGCTGCAAAGTGTGTGAAGGGAAGCGAACGACGAGGAAGGGTGTCCGCGTGGCTTTAGCCCTGGGCCCGAGCTGGGCGGCGACTTTACTGTGCTGCTGTTGCAAGGCAGAGCGCATCGGCCCTTTGTACCGCGGGTCCAAGTGAGCATCTAGAGGATGCGGCTGGGTGCAGCTCGTGGAGTGAGTGTGAGTGTGTGAGGAGGGGAAAGGGGGGGGGGCGTGTGTGCTGCAGGGGCCTGGAAGAAATAGGCAAAGTTGCGAGGATAAAGTTTCACAACTTTCCACGGTTAGAGAAGTGGGAAGAGGTCCCACAACGCCACCCACTGCTGCTGCTGCTCCTGCTGCTGCTGCTGCTGCTCCTGCTGCTTTGGCGCGCCAAGGAGCGGCACCCTTGAAAAGGGCGGCGGCGGGGGAGGGCGGCGGCGGAGGGATAGAGGAAACTAATCAGGTTTTGGCCGAAATGAAGGGACTATTTTCGTAAGCACACCGGTTCCTTTGTGTCAAACGGGCGCGGGGGTGGAGCCCGGCCGGCAGGAAGGGGACGCGCCCCACACAGCCCGGCCGCTTTCAATATGCATACGTCTAACAATGACCGTTCATTTTCACAACGTCCTCCGTCTCCTCCCACCTATGGTCCAGTGGCTGCGTGGGCGGCAAAACGACTGCAATACGCTCTTTGCTTCAGATTTGATTTTTTTCGCGAGGAACTTGTTTAGGGAAGGAAGCGAAGGGGATGAAACAATGTGATTCGATTGCGGAAGTCCATTCCCATACGCCTTCTTCCTCAGGGGTTGTTCCCACGCCGCAGGTTGCCACCCCCGCTCGCCGACACGCCTGGACGACCGCGTCTCCGGGACGAACGCGCGGAATTGTCGAATTTTTCCAACCGCCGCCCAGTCAGTCCGCGACTTTCTCGATGCCGACTTCCCACTCAGGTGTGGACGAGCAGGTCTCACGGGTGAACGGCAGAGCCACACCAAAGTCACCATACCGCACCGGAGCGCGCGCTTCGGACCAGCCTCTGTAGTAGTCCTCGCCGGAGGCCCAGCAGCCGGGCCCAGCCAGCCCCCGGATTTGTAACGAGCAGGCGCTGTGGGGCCTGCATGAGTGGCCAGGAGCCTAAGCGAGCTCGTGTGGCTAATCAGGCCGACGGAGACCTCAATGCCAGAAAGCAGGTGTGCCACAAGCCCCCCTCCCCACCCCCCGGGCTCCCCT
>NW_026267215.1:811611-813655 GCF_000697945.3 Frankliniella occidentalis | reverse complement strand
GGCTTGGATTAGGCGAGCGTTGTTTGCCGTGTCTGCCTGCCCATTGCGTGTCGTGGTGTACTGTGTCGTGTCCTGGCGTGGTGCGGCGGGGCGGGCCGCACGCCGGCGGCGTTGGCTGGCCGGAGGCGCGGGGCACTCGGATGAGTCAGGGGTGCGGTTTGGGTTTTAGTTTTTTATCGTGTTGTGTTCTTAAGTTGATGTACTTGACGGGCGGGTACGCGCGTCTTCGGGTCACGATATTCCCCCCTGGGGAGAGGAGGAGGTACTCGCCGGTGGTTTCGTATCACCGCGGGTACTACTTTCCTTTTTGTCACCTGGTCGTTCGTGAGGTCCCCGGTTTTTTTCCACCCCACCCTTTTATTCCTATCCACTACTACCATCACTCCTCGTTTTGTCATCTCGGAATTTTACTTCCGGTTCCGTTTTAGGCCACGATTGCATCTATCTCTCCAGGTTGTCGCCCTGGCGGGGGGCGCCCCCACTACCCCACCCCGCACACGCGCGTGAGGTGTCGTCACAGATCGCGTGCCGCTCCCTTTAACTTTTAGCGTGAGCATTATCGCTCCCTTTCCCTCTCCTTTTTTGTGTCTGCTTTTTCTTCTTCTTGTCTTGCTCGCCTCGTGTCTGCCGCTGTCGCGCGCCCTCGTGTGTGTGCTCCTCTGTGTGTTATTTTCCTTTGCCTTCCCCTCTTTAAGTATTTCCTCTCGCTTGCCGCCATATTTTATTGCGTGTATTTGGAATATGCGGCTCACCCCCCCCCCCTTCTTTATTCCCCAGACTTGTTGGAAGGGCATATGGGGGCGCTTCGGCCGCCGCCGCCCTCCCTGCTGGGCCCCCCAGGGCTGGGCCAGGCTGGGCCGGGCTGGGCCGGGGCGCCGCCGCAGCCGTCTCTGCTGGGGTGCGCTGGGCGCGCTGCCCCCTCCCCCTCCCCTCCCCCTTTGATCCCCCACGGAGCCCTCGGTGGAAAAGAATCGGGGACGGCTGGGCGGGGAGAAGGAGGAGGAGGGGGGGGGGGCGATGGATTGCAAGGGAGGCGGGGGCGGGCGGCCGCCGGGGGCGTAGCGTCATAATCCGAATGATTCGCGCGCCTGGTCCGCTGGGGCCGCCGGGGCCGCCGCCCCGTCCGGGTCGCGTCGCTCGGGAAGCCGTTGGGCTCTTGGGGGCCCCGGCCGCCCGGCGACGTCGCGGCGTCCGTCGTCTGTCTGTTCGTCTGTCGCCGGCTGGACTGGCCGCGCCAAGGCCGCGAGGTTGCCCGGCCCTTAAGGTCACCGAATGATTTCGGCGCCGGGCCCCCCTCGGCCCCTCTCTGCGGGGCCGGCAGCGGCGCGCCCGGGCGTCGGTTCCCTCGTTGCATGTTATTTTGGTTCGACGCCTTTTCGTGCGCGCCCGAGCCGCCGCGCCGCGCGTTTGTGTGTTGATTTCCATTGTGCATGCTCCGTTGATGGAAATCTGGGAATAGGGCTGGCGTGGCGCGGCGTGGCGTGGCGTGTCCCTCATCGCGTCGCGTCCCACCTCCATCCCTGGCGGCGCCCCGATAACCAACGCGCAGAGCCGCGCGTGTCACTTCAGATTTCGCGCCTCTTTTTGGCCCGGGTCGGGTCGCGTGGGCACCGAGCTGAAGGTGCTGGCCGCGCCGGGGTTGTTTCGTCAGCAGCCGGGTGGGGGAGGAAGGTGCTTGACCAGCCCAGCCCGCTCCACGCAATCCCAGAATAATCACGGACAGCCGGCCGGCCGGCCGCCGCTGACGAATAAGAATAATAATGACAATAATGAAAAAATGAGCGCGAGCGAGTTAATGAGTTTTGGCCGGGTCGTTAAGGGTCGGCCGGGCGGCAGGTAGCAGCAGCAGCACACTGTGCGGAAATGAGCCGGTAACGAGACGGCCCATAGCGCACCGACGCGTTTCAATTTTTTGTGTTGTGTAGTCGTAGTAGTGGTACGTCTCTCTCTTTCTCTCTCTTTACCCTCTGTTACTTTTCAACGGCCTTGTTAAGGTGCCGGCGCCTGCCCTGCGCGTTTAGGCCCGTTGGCGGCGCCCCCCAGT
>NW_026267215.1:807547-811561 GCF_000697945.3 Frankliniella occidentalis | reverse complement strand
GCCGTGGCCGAGGCCGAGCCATAGCGAAAATTTCGTGGTGCGGGCGTATCGTTTAGAGGAACCACATATTGCGCGGTGGTAGGGGGAAGAGGGTGGTTTAAAAATAATTGTGGTTTAGAATTGAGATCGGTGGCGACATTGCGGGGATACACAGAGAGAAGGGGATGTCCCTGACCCCACATTAGGTCTAACCTACCCCTACCCGAGCCCCTACCCCTGCCTCCTACCCCCTTCCCACCCGTCGCCGCGTATAATATAAGGCCGATACTGAAAGACGCTCCAGGCATTGCGGAAACATTAGGCGATCATTCGGGCTCCCCTCCCCTCGCCCACCCCGAAGTTCGACTACTGGCGGTGGCTCTTCCAGCGTTTCGCCCCCTCCCCCGTGCCCCGTGGGCGCAGGGCAAGTGCCCCCGGGCGCGGGGGAGGGGGTGAGGGGGACGCTCAAGAGATGGGGGGAACTAAAACAGGGGAGAGGGAGGGAGAGGGGGAGAGTGAACCCAAAAGCGAATGGTGTTTTGTTTGTGTATCGAAGCAGGGCCCCGTCTCCGGCGAGTAAGAAAGGTAAATACAAATTTGAATGTATTTAGTTAGGGCGCTGCTCGGGGCCGTGAGGCCGAAAGGTGGAGCGCTCTGTGTGCGGTAAGGAGTATTATTATTTGATTGTCATTTAAGTCCAGCGCCGTCGAGGTGTCGGTCGAGGCCGGTGGGGCGACGTCCGGCGGGGGCAGCGGGGGCGGCGCGGGCGGCGGCGGGGCCTCACGGACCGGGCGGGCCGGCGCTCGCAGACAGAGCGGCGGCGGTCGGCGGGTGCCCTGGGCAGCGCCCTGCTGCTGGCCCAGGCAGCAGTGCTCCGGAGGTTAGGCGACCGCCCGCGCGGCGCGCCACCGTCCAGCTTGGCGCGCGCTCACACACACACACGCACACAGACACACACACCGACGCGCTCGCCGGAGGACTCGACGGGCTTCGCGCCGCGCGCTGCTGCCCCGCGCGCTGCCCGTCCTCGCCGCGGCCGCGGTCCGCGTCCTGCCGCCGTCCCGTCCCGAGGCGCACGCGGCCGCGCCGTACGGCACGCCACCATCCTGGCCGTCCTGCCGCGCTCGGCGGCTCCGCTCTGCTCGGCTCCGCTCGGCTCGGCCCCGGCTCGGCTCCGCGCGCCCCGGCTGCACTCGGCCCCGCTCGGCACCTTCCCCCTCCACGCTACCCCCTCCACCGGGCTGGGGGGCCGGCCTTCCCCCACCACCGCGCCGTTGCCTCCCCTCCCTCGATTGATTGTGGAACGTATGCATTCCTCAGTACGCGGCTGCCTGCCGCCGATGCAACATCACAAGAGCGGGCACGCTGACGCCCACGCAAACTGAACGCAATTATTTGATTATTTATTTAAGTTTGTTAAAGTTTTTTATTATTATTTTTTGGAAATTTCGTGAAAGTATGCAAGGACCTAAACCGACTGCCGCGAACAACATTGTCACGATGCTGTGCAAGTCGGCTGTCAGTGACCGCAAGTGAAATATGCCGAAGATGAAAGTGTCTGTGACTGTGACGTGTTGGTGACAGCGTGACACTGTGGCGATCATCGCGTGTGACGTGTCTGTGACTTTGGATAGTGTGTCTCGTGACGAAGAGTAGCAATGGTGTGTTCTGCTGCGTTTATGCTGGATTACTTACTTCAACGGCTGCTTCTTCAACCACCTCAAGACTTCAGGAGGATTAGTATTTAACTTCAGTGCTCTAGTTCATTTCCCCCCTTTTCTCGCCTGTGGTGTAAACGTCTTACCATCACCTGTGAGATTTGGTAAACGTTTATCCCCATCCATATCCGAGTTTTTGAGGGAATAATATCACTGGTGTGTGCAAGTGAGTGAAAAGCCAATCAAGATTCTTCTCCGAGGTGTCTGAAACCATTTCGGTTTTGTTGTGCCTGCAAGGGAACCGGCATTCCCTTGTGCAAAACCGATTTGGTCAGGAAAAAAGTGATTACTCTACGCCCTAAGGATATCAGTGGATGTGATCAGCCCTCCATGTGATGCTCTCAGGTATTTGTGTGCTTCATCGCGGCCCCGCCCTCTCTGCCCTCGTCCTCGTCCTCTCCGCGGTGCCTGGCCGCCAGGTGCACGTCGCCGTCGTCCGCCGCCGGTGCGCAGCCGCGGCCGCCCGGGACGGTCCGTGACATCCGCGCCGCCCCCGCCTCGCGCCGGCCGCGGCCCGGGCCCCGCCGCGCCGGTCCGGCTGCCGAGAGCGCCTCTGCGGGGCGCAGCCTGCGCAGCCCTCCTCGGGAAGGGTTCATCTCCCTCCCCGAGGAGGCCCCGGCCTCATCGCCAGCCTCGCCGAGACGGGACACATGGACCGCGCTCATTTGCATACGGTGCAGGTGGCGTGCACCGCAGTGCGGCGGCGGACTTAATCTCGGCGACAGGTGCGGACCGCCTCGAGGGTGCGCGCTGCGCGTCTCGGAGGGCGACGTCGGCGTCGTCGGCGGCGTCGATGACGGCGGAACATTTACATAATTTGCATACGGGCGCGCGCGCGCGGTCCACGGCGAGACAGTCCGCGCACTTGTCCGCGGCGCGCAGTGCCGAGGTCTCTACCTGGTGCGGAGAGCAGAGCCACAGGTAGCAGCGCAAGACGTTCTGTGTATGAATATTTAAATTGCGCCGCCCTGGACGGACGCGTGTGACGGACAAGTGCAGGGCGCGGCTCAGTGCGACAAGTGCATCGTCGTCCTCGCCGCCCCGCGCCCCGCCGGTGCTGTCCTTGCGGGGCGGCGGCGTCGGCTCCGCCAAAGGGCTCCTGGGCCGCTCGGAACCGCGCGCCAAAGCCTCTTCGGCGGCGCGAATTTCGGCACCCGGTCTTTTTTCGTGGCCCTCTCGGTCCCCCCCGGGTCCCCCCTCCGGTCCCCGGGCCCGGGCGGGTAGGGTCCGGTCGGGGGCCTTGTCGGCCTGGCCCGGGTCGGCCGGCCTGTCGGCCTGGACCGAGACGAGCGTGCTATTGTTTTTATTGGGAGCTTTGTGGACTGGACGCGACGGAGGCTGCTGCTGACGCTGCTGCTGCGGCAGCCCAGCGGCCGGCAGGCAGGCGGAGGAGGCGGCTGTCTCGTGTTTCAAATTCCACGACAGATTTATACGATAACCACGCACGTATAGTTTAGAAGGGAGCGGAGAGGAGGGGCTCGGGGGGCCAGAGCGGAAAATAAAACTGTGATGAGGAATGTCCCGGCGACGCGTCAGGCCGCCGGTGAATATAAGATCCCTATCCGGTCCGATCGGCTCCGGGCGGCCCGGCCGCGGCCCGGCGGCGTGCCCTGCGCGTCGTGGACGTTGTCGTTGACCCTCGCCGCCGAGCCGTCGCCGCTGCGCGCGCACCCGTATCGGTTGGACCCGGGAGGCAAACACCGCCTCGCGCGCTTTTTTGGGGCGGCCGTCGAGCTGCTTATTTTGGGTCTGTTCATCCAGCGGCGGCGCGGCGGCCACAAAAAGTGTCAAAGAGTCCAAAGTGTAGAGATTAAGCTGCTGGCCGCGGCACCGGTGCGCGCCGCACAGCGCAGCTCCGCGCGGACCTAATTGTCCGAACCTCTGTTGACAGTTTTTGGGTAGGAATATGATAAGGAGCGGTGGACGGGGAGTTTTTTCCTTGGGGGACGAAAACCGCGTTTCGCCGCACTCTCACGCTCATTCGCTTCACGTCGACCGGGAAGTCCGCACCGCCTCCGCCCTCGACGGTGCGCTGTTGTTCACCGCCCAGTACCGACCGAGTGCCCTGTGACGGTGTGAGTACAGCGCGCTGACACCTTCACCCCGGCCGTGTTGTGACGGTGAAGGGGTGTGCCGAGTGTGGCGCGAGCACTCGCCCCCTTCACCACCACCGCGCTGCTGTCAAGCATCTCTCTCGTCTGTGTGCACTTGTGTACTTGTGTGTGCGTGTGTGTGTGTACGTGCGGGCGACCTGACACCCGTGAAATTCATGCCAAATCAGTTTGGCACCAGCGCCCGTGCGTACACATACGATCAG
>NW_026267215.1:797361-803132 GCF_000697945.3 Frankliniella occidentalis | reverse complement strand
CGGCCCGACATGCTCCCGCTGTTGTCACGGCTTTACGTGAGGTGTGGGTGTGCGCGGCCGGCGGTAGGCGCCCGGGGCAGCTTGTGATGATAATAAAAAAAAGTGGGAAAGGGGGAAAATAATGACACGCGGGGGAAAGGAAGAAAGGGGGAAGGGGGGGGGGGTGATTAGTAATTATGCTGACTGTTAGTTTTGTCCTCACGAACCGACGCGCCATCTGGCGGGCCCACCACTCATTACGGACGTGTCGCCGCGTGCCGTGTCTCTCTCTCTCCTTTCTTCCTTCGTTTCCACCCCGTTTTCTTTCTTCCCTCTCTCCCATTTTTCTGTCGTTTGCCGCGCTGTGCCGCCGCAATTCTTTGGGCCCTCCTTGTCGTGCGCCCCGCCCCGCCCCGCCGCGTGCCTGGCGTGGTGCGGCGCTACTGGCTGCCCCGCATCGCTATAAGGTGGAGAGTGTGATGTTGTATTTCTCATACTCTCTTTGGCCGCGCCTCTCCTGCTCCTCTCCGGCGTTGCGTTTCTTCGTCGCCCCCCCCCCTCCCCCACCTCACTCGATTCCTACCATTACTCGCGGAGAAGAAGGAAACGGGGGCGGAAAAAGGAGGGAAAGAAGCAGCAGGGAAAGCGCGCGAGGGAGGGAAATGATGAATAATGAATGGAAGCAAAAATGATGATGCATCCGAACGGACGTGTGTACACTACACGTACGGCACTCGTCATCATCATCACGGACGCAATCACGTTGGCCGCGGCCCATCAGTGCACCTCGGCGATGTGGTGTGTCATCCCCCTCGGGCTCGCACCGAGCCTCGCGCCCCCCGCCGCCGCCGCCACCCTCTCTCTCTCTCTCTCTCCGCAGTGGCGGTAGTTTTCGCCTCCTTGGCTCGGCCGCCCCGCCCCGCCCCGGGATGGCGGGGGGCGCAGCGGCGGCGGTGGTGAGTGAATTTTAATGAGCCTGCTTTCCGTTTTACGGTATGGACACGTCGGCCAGGCCGGTCAGCTCCATTACGGAATTAAAACCCCGGCGAGTCGAGTCGGGTCCCCGGGCCGGCCGTGCGCGCCCCGCTCCCAAAACGCTCGTAAAATTGCGCATGCTTGAAGGAGCGGAGGCGGAGGCGTGCGGAGCGGAGGAGGAGCTCGTGAGGGGCGCGGGCACCAGCAGCGCGTGCATGGTCGGCGTGGAGTAGGCTGTCCCGGGGCTGCAGGCCACCCCGCCCCGCCACGCCACTCCCCGCCGCGGACAGCCGGCTTGTCGACCGTGGCGAGGGCGCATTCCAGCTGTGGGGGCGAGAGGCGAGGTTTATGCACTCTTTTTATAGTGCGTGTCGGCGGCGGGGCGACGCGCTGGTTGAGGCTCCCGCCCCTGGCCGCACCACCCCAGCGGTCAGCTGACCCGCCACCTGCAGCCGGCCGTGCAGCGCCTCTGCTCCCCGGCGGCGGTCCCGGCCTGGTCCTGGCGGGAACCAGCAGCCCCAGCGGGGGCCCCCAGAACACGCGCGCTCGCTCCGCTCTCCTCACACCGCGCCGCGCCCGGCTGCTCTCGCGGGCTCTGGATTCCTCAACATAAAAACCACAATTAAAAATGCTATTTTTAAAATGGCCGCGTGCGGGTGGGGCTCCCTCTCTCGGCTTCCCTACCGCGCCTTGTGCCCCTCTGCTACTTCTGTGTGTGTGTGTGTGTGTGTGTGTGTTGCTCGTGCATTAGGGAGCCGTGTGAGAGAGAGAGAGAGGGGGGGGGGGGGCTCGCTGCAGGCGTGTTGGGCCGAGCTCATCCGTGAGAGATCGATGTGCATCTCGCAGCGTATCGATAGCTCGCGGTGCTGGTGTGTTTGGAGTGGAACACGCGTCCGTCCGTCTGTTCGTCTGTCCGTCTGTGAACCGGATGCTGACATGGCGCCCGCGGGGCCGCTCGCTGATCGATGTATATGCACTGTACAGCATCGGAGAGCAGCGGGCGATATGCGCAGGAAGAGCTCGCCAGGCCTGTGTCGTGGTGTGGATGTGGTGCGAGTGAGACCGCTGCACCGTGCGGGCCTGGCGGTGAGAAGGGGGGGGGGGGAGCGGTGGTGGTGGTAAGCTCTGGTAAGCTCCGGCGCAAGGCATCGTGGCCAGCTATATTTATGTTGACTCCTTCGCCGCTCCCCTCCCCCCTCTCTCCTGCTTTTCTCCCCACTCCCCTTCTCTCCCTCTCTCTTCCTCGGTTTCGCACCAATATTGCGCGGGCAGGAAGTGTGGGCGCTGGGGGGCGTGTCTGTGATTTAAGGTCTAATTAAGGAATTTGGGATTATTTTTTGGACGTTTATTATCCTCGGGGGCCGGGAGTTAATTTCGTGATTTACTCGCGCCGAGCACGCGTCTGCTTCGTATCGTGTTTCCCCCAGCATGTGTGCGCACCGTGCGAGCGCCGTGCTGCGGGGCGGCTCCGACCGGAAGTCGCTTTTGCGACAGTCATGCAGGCCGATGGAGAGCCATTCGCGCCGTCCAAACCGACACTTTCCATTTTTTCCCTCACTTCTTTCTCGTCGTCTAGTAGTTTCGGATCGCTCCAGCCCGCACGCCGTATAAGGGGTTAGTCGACGGCGTGACGCGCGTATGTGTGTGCAGCTGGCACCCATACGGGGCTAACCTACATTTTCGCCAAGATCTTTGTTTGGTTTTGTTTTGTTCTTCTTTGCGCTTTGGAGCCCTCCTGAGCTCCCTCTGGAGGAGGAATATGAAGACCTATCCAAGCTGTCGCCGCCCCGCCCCTCCTCCCCGCCCCGGCTCCCGTACAAATACACAATGCGAATGCGGCCGCAGCTGCAGATGTTTGCAGATGCGGCCCACCCTTTCCCCGCGCAGGGCAGGGCAGCACTAGTGCGGCGCTAGCGGGGCCCCCCGCCCACCTGGGCAGCGCTATAGGCCGGTCGGCGTGTACCTGGGCGGCTAAGGCCACCCTCGTCCTGGGCCGCGCGGAGCGGAGCGGAGCAGCCCGGCCGGCGGACGGAGAGGTACAAAGCTACAAAGGCACCGCTGCCGGAGTGAAGCTCAACACTCATTACGGACCGAGCATTGTCGACTATTTTGCAAAAGTGGAAATCACGCAGCCGCCTGGCCCAAGGCCTGGGCCTGGCCTAGCCGCCCCGCCCCGCCCCGCTGGGGACCGTCAGGCCTGAGAAGGGCTCTGATTCGCGCTACGACGGCTGTGCGTGTCATTAGCCCCACGGGCTGGACGGCCCCGGCCCCAGGCAGGGCCCCAGGCCGAGGCCCCCTCAGGCCCCATAACGCCCTGGAACACGTTTCCTCCATCCCCCCGGGTGCTTCTTCTCGACTCTCTTATCGCAGTGCTGCGATTTCTGTCACCCGCTCCGCGCCTCGTGCGGCAGACGACAGACAGCACCGGAGGGAAAATCTTTCCAACTGACTGGTCGGTGCAGAGGCGGGAGATGAGATAACGAAGCTTAATTTCACCCGGAGTTGTCCATACCTTATCAATTTTTACTTTTTATTCGTTTTTATTATTTTTCGAATTCGCAGCTTGTAAAATGTTTTCATTTTTTATTGTTATTAATATTGCTTTTGCCGCGAGGTACTTTCGCCTAACGGACATTACTTTTTCTAATCTTTTTTTTTTTGTTTCGTTGTGTTTTGTCTCTCGTGCTGCGACACGACCATATGGCGTCGCCATGTACGTCGACGAGTGACGCTGCAGATCAATGAGCGCGCCACCAGCGCGCCGCCGTTAGGCCGCCCTGCCCAAATCTCTCTCCATTCATTTGTTTAATCATTTCTCCGGGCAGCGAGTTTAGATCTCGTCACGTGCCCGTCTGCCAGCAGGGGCCGGGCCCCGGGGCCGTTGACTCTGCAGTGTGTGTCCACTTTGTTGAGGTTCTCGTCGGCCGCCTCTCTGCCGCCGCCGCGCCGGTCGCAAAACAGGATCGTGCAGAAAAGAGACGACGGGTTAGGCAGCAGGAGAGAGAACGGGAAAAGGGGGGGGGGGCGGCAAGGGTTTTAGAACAACAGGGGTCTCTGCGGCTGGACCATAAAACACCACGGCAACATTTACTAATACTCTCCTTCTGCAGTGCAGCCAGCCCAGCCAGCTCATGGCGGGCGGGAGGGGCGGGCGGCGGCAAAGCTTGAAGCAGTTATGATCATAAAAGCCCCCCGAAACCTTGGAGCATAGCAGAGCAGGCGGGTAGGGCAGGGGCGGGGGGCAGGGGCAGCAGTGCAGATCCTGTGCGACAGCCCTCTCCTCTCCTCTGCCTCTCCGTTCGCAGGTAACGGAACGACACAATAGCACGGAGCGCTGCACGACTTGCACTACACTGGTGCACTGCATGATGTCGTTGTGTTCATGTGAGATTTGCTCCCCCCCCCCACCTCCCCCCTTTCTTCCTAAAGGTGGCGAACTCATCGCTAAATCGTGCAGAGGGGCGCTCCGTAAAGCACAGCCCGTTCCTCCAGACCTCCTTCCTTCCGGACCGCCCCCCTTTTTCTTGCCGTTATTTCCCACCGTGTGGTTGTCGTATCTGCTGCGCCCCCGGCCTTAGATACGGCGTTGTGTGATGTGTGTGCGTCTGGGCTCGGCCTGGGCTGTGCCCTGCACTGTCTTCACTCTTACTTTCGGGAATCCCAGGCCAGACGCAGGGGCGGCGTGGGCCGGCGGGGACAAGGGTAGCCAGCGCTGCCCCGCCGGTCCCGCCCCGCCCCGCCTTGCCTTTTGTTTCTATTCGCACCGTTGCCATGTGTCTGGCCTGCCCGATAATGCATCGCATCGGCCCTGGGATCATTACAACAATGGCTAGGGCAGAACAATATATTTGAAAGTAAAAAAAAGATGCAGAGGACGACCTAGTTTCCAATTTCCTACGTATGCTCCACATCGTCGCCGTACGTAGACAGTAGCAACACAAGAGGCAGTCGGTAACCGAACTCCCGGTGGAGGTGGTGTGCTGCTACGAGGGCGTGGCGGGGCGAGGCGGGGCGTCGCCGCAGTGCTTTTCGGGAACGTTTGTCCGAGATTGCGAACGGGCCGCGTTTGTTATGACCCTCGTTGGAGTCGGAGCGGCGGCACGGCTGCGCGATCTGCATGCTGAGGCCGAGGCCGACACGGTGTGCAGCAGCAGCGGGTCGCCGGGCCTCGGCCCACCTGGCCCCGGCCGGCCCGGCCCCGCCCGCAGGTGTAGCGGCAGCGCTGCGGCAGCCTCGGCACAATACTTATTGTCTCACCGTATATATGCTTTTCGGGGAATCCAAACGTTTCCAACACCATCACCACCACCGCCGCGCCACCCCCACCGGCACGAATTTCCGGAAAAAAGGACGTTTTGTCTCGTGATAGTTTTCCCTCTTTTTTTTCACGTCCTTTTATTATTACCATTCGCCCGCTCTCTATCGCAAGAGCGCTGCGGTTTGATTGTATTGGTGACGATCAACGTGAGGCAGTGTCCTGTCCGCCGGCGGCCCGCTGTGGGTGGCGGAGCGCCCGGGAGCGCCTGAATGGAGCCCGTTGGCTTTTTGCCCCCGTTTTGGAGGGCGGCGCCCGGCGCGGGCCACTCAGTGGAGGTGCGAGGAGGTGACACGCCCGGGGCAGTCCGCGGCGGTGCCCTGGCGGAGCCCCGGGCTACCCGCGGCGGGGGCGGAGGGCGGAGGGCCGACGGCTGAAAAGTGGGTCGACCAATCGGAGGAGAAGCGGCGGCGGCAACAGCAGCACTGCTCTCTTGCACACGATCACGTGCCCCCCGCGGGATGGACGATCTGATATAGTCGCCTCTCTCTCTGTCCCTCCC
>NW_026267215.1:796755-797311 GCF_000697945.3 Frankliniella occidentalis | reverse complement strand
CCGGCCCGGCCCAGGCCTCCCAGCCTGTCTTTATTGATGATGCCTTTGACGGATTGTTCCCCATCCTATCTGCCTGGCCTGTGGCCTGGCCTGACTGGGCCGGGTCGAGCCGGGCCTAACCCTCGACACTCAATGGCGTCGTTCGTTTGTTCGTTGCTCGGAGATTTTTGCTCGATGGGCAGGCGCTGGTGGGGCGGACGATTTTGCCCAGCTTTATAGAGGTGTGATTCACTAAGGACGTTCTCGATCTCTTATAATCCGACCGGAAATGGAAATTTTTCGGATGACAAACAACAGTTTGCGCTGTCTGCCTGCCTGTCTGTGTGTCTGTCTGTGCTGGCCTCTCTGTGTGCGCGTGTGTGAGTGTGAAACATTATTTTGCAACGCTTTCTTTCTCACCTCGCCCTCTCCCTCCTCCGGTGCTCCCCTGTGAATCACGTGCAAATTAATTTCGGTCCGAGGAGCGCCGCCGGCAGAGGGCGACAGTGTCGCGACACGGCGGAGGTCATGTCGCAACGCACGTGGCCGCCCCTTAAACAAAGACGGGGGGGGGGGG
>NW_026267215.1:791406-796363 GCF_000697945.3 Frankliniella occidentalis | reverse complement strand
CCGCTATCAAAAGCACACAGTTTATCTCGGATATGGATTTTGCAATTAGCTAACTACTTGATGAGCACTGAACGAAAATACTGGTCCTCTCTGAAGTGTGTCGTTGACGTGTTGACTAACGTGCGTTTCTCTTGTCTGTTTGCAGCGTGGAGCCGGCGGTCGCCCCAGCAGCAGCATGTGATTGGCTCGCCATGCCCACTCCGCAGGACGATGGCAGTCTGCTAGACGAGCACCGCGGCCCCGGCCCCGGCTGTAGCCCCGGCCAGGACACGACCATGAGTCCCGAGGAGGAGACGGCCGCGCCGCCCGCCGCCCTGATGGCCGCGTCCAGGCAGGCGGACGAGGAGCGGAGGGTCACCTCCCCGGCGAGCGGCAGCAAGTACGACGACGTGCCCAGCACCACCCTGGCGGCGAGCCTGGCGGAGCACAAGGAGGACAAGACGGAGGCGGCGGCCACCAGCCAGCCCAGCGCGGACGCGGAGGACTCGTGGGGGACCAACGACGTGGAGAAGTTCGACGGCAAGATCGTGTACAACCCGGACGGCTCGGCCTACATCATCGAGGACAGCGAGCTCAGCGAAGAGGAGATCGGCGACGGCTGCATCGTGGACGGGCGGGGAGTTAGCCTGCCCGAGCAAAGCCAGGTGTTCCCGCAGATCGCCAACGCGTTCTACGTCAGCAGGAACCCGGCGTTGTACTCGGCGCTGTTCGGCCAGCAGCAGCAACAACACCAGCAGCAGCAGGCGGCGCTGGCCAGCAGGCACCAGGCCCCCGAGGCGCCCGTCATGCACAGCTACCGCGTGTACTCGGTGCGTGACAACAAGGCCGAGGACAAGGAAGAGGGCAAGGACGGCGGCGCGCGCAAACAGCTCAAGATCCCCGCGCAGGAGGCTGCCTCGGTGCCCGTCAAGCCCATCCTCATGTGCTTCATCTGCAAGCTGTCGTTCGGCTACACCAAGTCGTTTGTGGCCCACGCCATGGGCGACCACAACCTGGTGTTGCGGGAGGACGAGAAGGAGATCCTCAGCCAGCAGAACGCGTCGGCCATCATCCAGGTGGTCGGCAAGGAGAAAGAGCCCCTCCTGTCCTTCCTCGAGCCCGTGCCTCCGTCAAGACCGCAGCAGGACGCCGAGCACCGGGACCTCCGCGACCGCGACGACGTGGAGGCGCAGTCTCTCGTCGTGCACCGGAGGTCGGTGGACCGGTCGAGCGCGTCACCTCAGCGCCCCACCCCGCAGCAGTCGCCCCAGCACCATGACCGGCCGCGGTTACCTCAAGTTCCTGAGACGTCCCCAGTCTCCCTGCCCCAAAACGGCAGTAACAATAGTAACAATTTTCTCAACTACAACCACCAGAGGCTGATGGTCAATGGCCTCAACAGCGTCATGGACCTAACTAGAAAGAGTCCCGGGGGCCCGCCCTCGGGGCCGCCGTCCCACGGCCGCAACAGCGTGTCGCCGGGCGCCAGCCCCAGCCCCAGCCCCCTGCAGCTGTCCAACCCCTTCGCGCCGCCCCCGCCAAGCTTCCTCACCGGCACCACCATCGGCGTGTGCCCAGACCACATTGGCGGCCGGCCCAGCGGCGTGGAGTGCACCAAGTGCGAGCTCATCCTCAGCTCCTCGCGGCTGGGCGGGCCGCTCGCCAACATGCACTCGCGGAACTCGTGCAAAACGCTCAAGTGCCCCAAGTGCAATTGGCACTACAAGTACCAGGAGACGCTCGAGATCCACATGAAGGAGAAGCACCCCGAGACGGAGACGTCGTGCCTGTACTGCATAGCGGGCCAGCCGCACCCCCGGCTGGCGCGCGGCGAGACCTACACCTGTGGGTACAAGCCGTACCGCTGCGAGGTGTGCAACTACTCGACCACGACCAAGGGCAACCTGAGCATCCACATGCAGTCCGACAAGCATCTCAACAACATGCAGGAGCTGCAGAACGGCGGCGTCAATAGCGCGGAGGTGCTGTCGCACCCTGCGCTGCAGACGCCGCCGCCCAAGTCGGCCGTGGGGCTGTCATCGCCCAGCGTGCCGTCGGCGCAGTCGCAGAAGCCCAAGCCCACCTTCCGCTGCGACGTCTGCAACTACGAGACCAACGTGGCGCGCAACCTGCGCATCCACATGACGTCCGAGAAGCACACGCACAACATGATGGTGCTGCAGCAGTCCATGAAGCACATGCAGACGCTGAGCGCGCTGCAGCAGTCCCACCAGCAGCAGCTCTCGCTCGAGTCCCTGCTGCACTTCCACCCCGGCCTGCTGCCCGGCGGCCTCCCCTCGGGGCTGCCGACCGGCCTGCCCGCCGGGCTGTCCGGCCCGGACAAGCCGCCGCCGCACTCGGAGGCCGCGCTGGCCGACATGGCGTACAACCAGGCGCTGCTCATCCAGATGATGACGGGTGGGCAGATGCCGCCGCACATCCCGCCCGAGCTGGCGCCGCACATGGACATGGGGCTGAACCCCGAGACCATGGAGCCGCCGCCAGGGCCGGCCGACCCCAACCCCACGCACCTGTTCCACTGCTGCGTGTGCAACGCCTTCTCCACCGACTCGCTGGAGCAGCTGTCGCACCACCTGAGCGAGGACAGGACGCGGATACGCGAGCAGGAGATCCTGGCCGTGGTGGCGGGCCACTACGTGTGCAAGCTGTGCTCCTACAAGACCAACCTCAAGGCCAACTTCCAACTCCACTGCAAGACGGACAAGCACCTCCAGAGGCTGCAGCACGTGAACCACGTCAAGGAGGGCGGGCCCCGCAACGAGTGGAAGCTCAAGTACGTCACCAGCCCGGGCGGCATCCAGGTGCGGTGCCACGCCTGCGACTACTACACCAACTCGGCCCACAAGCTGCAGCTGCACGCTGCCGGCCAGCGGCACGAGGCCAGCCACCTGCTCTTCAGGCACCTGCGGGAGTGCGAGGCCGCCCTCCGCGAGGACCACAACACCGCCCCGCGGATCTACCACTGCGCGCTCTGCGGCTTCTCGGCGCGAGCGCGCCTGCCGCTGCTGCAGCACATCCGCTCCATGAAGCACGTGCAGATGGAGCAGCTGCACCAGCTGCAGCGACGCGCCGAGGGCAAGGATGTGCAGACCGACATCGGCGAGATCTTCCAGGTGGTGACTGAGCCCCAGCCGTACTCCGGCGATATGGACTGTGGTGAGTAGACGTGTTTCTTTTTCATTTCTGATCGTACATTACACAAAAATGGCAAATCGATTCCCTCCTGCTATCGCGCGAACTCGCATATGGGTGCAGCCGCCCATTCCGTAGCTTTCAGGTTCAAGTTCAGGTTCGACCGCTTCGTAAAAGCCTCATACGCAGCACTACTAGCTTTTATTGAAAGTGTGGACGTCCGGTCCGAGCAGTCCGACGAGCCGTTGTGGCGGCGTGCCGCGGCGCGGTGCCGTACGGCGCGCGGGCGTTAGCGCGATGTTCGAAATAATCCCCACACCAGGACCGGTTGACATTTCCACCGGCCGAGCCTCTCCAGGCGGGCAGCCGGTACAGGGCGGGGCCCCTGGTGGGGCGGGGCGGGGCGAGGCGTGGCGTGGCGCGGCCAGCCGCCGCTGCGGCGGCGTTGGATATTTCGAATCGCGCGGGACAATGTCCTGTTTCTCCTTCTCACTCGCGCTAATTAGACGCGCCATCTTGACGCCTCGCGCTCGCTCCACGACATTAAGTGGTCCCCCACCCTGTCGACGCCGCTAGAGCTGACGGTGTCTGAATAAAACGTCCACATTCCTACTTCAAGGGGGGAAAAGGCAGAAATAAATTTGTTTCTTTGAGGGAATTAATTCCCCTAATGCCGCCATCGTGTTTACATATCTGGCTGATGCGATGTCTATCGCGCTGTCCACACGTTTATTGTGAATCAGGATTGGCGAAATGTTAATTCAACCAGAAATGTATACAACCTCTCTGAGGCAGATGTCCTCTTTCGGCCATAAAAACAAATTCCTGTCGGCCAAGTGTGAAAGCAGCTCTACTCATACGGCCCCCTATCAGCGCGTGTGCTTTGACAGTTCGGTCAGGCAGAGGAACGGGTTCGAGACGACCTACCCGGGTTTTGTCTCGAGCGCGACGCCAGAGAATATCTCATCACTGGCGGTCCTCATCGGAAGATGACACTGGCCCTGGCCCGTCGGCCGTTCCAGTTTGTTGTTCGTCTGGACTGCCGTGTCAAGGTGGGGTGGTCGGTTGGGTCAAGAGATGTGTAGGCGAGGATTTGTTAAACTTTTTTGCTTGTTTTGCGACATAGTACCCGTGCGCATGGCCCCGAAGATTGCAGGTTTCTTAATTTTTTCTCCCCTCTGACTTGTAAATTATTTCAAGTTATGATTCTCCCCTCCATAACTCCGATTTGGATGCCGGAGTGCGAAAACACATCGGGACGCGGTTAATCCTAAGAAATGTTCCGTTTTGGAGCGGGACAGGTTCTCTTTCAGACTATCACAGGGCGTAATGTATGTGTGCGTACCCGTGTGTGTCGGTGTGTGTCGCGGATCCGGTTTTGTACACGGATCCCAAATGAAGGAATCATGCTCCAGGAGGGGCACGTACCGATATCCGCACTCCCGATTGATCAGGCTGAAAAATTTGCTTCGTAAATCCCCTCTACTTGGGGCCGAGATCTTAAAATACTCACGGCATGAACGGATCCCGACGGCTTGTCCATACTGAACACTCGCAGACTTTATGCGTTTGCCCGCCTGTGTGTATGTTCCTGTGCGTATGTGTGAGTGCATCGGTGCAGAACCTACTGCACCCAATAACCGTTTAAACATTTTCCTCCACTCCTTCACACTTGTTTTTATAGCCAGGCGGGCATATTTCATGGCAACGTTCCGTTGATGTGTTCGGTTCGACATGTATACGCGTCTCCGTCGCACTCGCTGCTCCCTCCTTGTCGCAACCCACCGCAGCGCGGTCGCACCTTTCTGCATTTTTTGTGCCCCCC
>NW_026267215.1:789822-791356 GCF_000697945.3 Frankliniella occidentalis | reverse complement strand
TGCGGTATGATTCTGACTTGGTTGGGCGGGGGGGGGCGCGACACAGGCGCGTCTCTGGGGCCACAAATTCGAAATTCTTCTTGATCTCTCTGAGGGCTGAAAAGTGTCGAAGAGAGGGGAATCCCCGTCTGCCCTTAGCCACCCGACCGACGAGATTGGTTCGAGCGTGGTGGAGCGCTCGCCGGGGAGCGTGCTTGGTGATTGAAATGCTGCAACGCCCCGTTTCGCTCGTGCCGTGCGCCTGAGAAAAACAGAGATAATTTTTAAAAACTGATTTCTTGGTTTGAAATTGTACAGAACCCGTTGTGCAGTTTGACAATATTTGTATTTTCAAATGAGAGAGAGGAGGGAGACAGAGAGAGCAGAGGGAGTGTGTCCGAGTGTTTGCGCCCCTCTCGAAGCCGCGCTCAAGTGGGGCTTATCTTTTGGCGCGTCCGTTTCGCGCGGCCCGTTCGCCCCCCACCCTTCTCTCCCCCCTCCCCCTTCTCCCCAACCCGATGCTCCTTGCTGGATAAGGCGGAGGCGCGAGGCATTCGTTAAAACACGCTCGTTTACAACACCTTGCACTGAGTGGCGACGGCCGGAGCCCGCCCAGTCCCCGCCAACGACTCCCGGTGCCCAACGGCGCGGACGCCTCGTGCCCGGGAGAGCGTTGATCCGAGCGGACTCGCTTCTTATTTATTGAAAAAGCAGCCCAATGCCGCTTGTGTACAACTTATAACCGCAGAGATACCGGTGCATTGACTTGCTGGCCGAGGCCGCGACATGGGAAGGCGTCATGCTCAGGTCCCCCCCCCCTCCAGAATCAGGCCGTGGAGTCTGTGTCCGAGCTGACGCGGCGGCGGCGGCCCCGGGAGGTGGGCCGCCCAGGTGAATGACTTCATCGCAAGTCAAACAGCGACCCAACACAAATACTATCGCGCCCGCCTGCTTAGCATCTGTTGACTGTGTCAATAGAGAGTCATGTCCGCCCACACGTTCTGTTTTTCCTCGGCCGGGCCCAACCCGAGACCGGCCCGCCCAGCCTCTTTTCGTTATCACTTTCGTTTCGACTCCTCGGCCCCAATATTTGGTCGGGCCATATCCTTTTTGTCTCGGTCGGACCCTGTATGGTACCCTGTGGTACCCTGAGGTACCCTGCGGGTACCCTCTGCTTACGCCTGGAGGAGCAGAGCTGTGCAGGACCAGGCGGGGCGGCCGCCGGCAGACCTTTATTCGGAAGGGATAAAGAAGTGGGCTTCTCGGAAGCCTTCATGTCGCATTGTGCATATTGGTATTTATGCAAATCGGGACCCAACACAAATCTGCCAACAGCGCGGACGACCTTAGGGCGACCGCAGGGAGCAGGGGCTTTTGTTCCTCTGGGGATTAATAAAACGGGCGGCCAACACGTCCGGAGAGGAGCCCGCGCCGCGCCGCGCCGCGCCACACCTTGCCGCTCATTGCCCTGCTTGCGTACCTAAGCACGGCCAGGACTAGGCGGGGCAGCCAAACACGTCTGGGGCGTTGTGGGGCTTCCTCCCGAGCTTCCCCT
>NW_026267215.1:766537-779813 GCF_000697945.3 Frankliniella occidentalis | reverse complement strand
TTTCCCCCTTTCCCCTCCCCCTCCCCTCGTTACCTTTTGCGTTTCTGGCCCCCTCTCCTCCCCCTTGTTTTATTGGCTACTACGTGCGAATAGGTAGGGGCTCCTCGCGGGACGCGTCGAGGTCGGCAGGCGCACTGTTATCGCTGTCGCTGAGGCTAGGCCCGGATAGAGAGAAAGCACACAGCCGCCGCGTACGCAGCCCTGGCTCCGGAATTATGAAGCCAGGGAAAGAAACAGCTTTAATATCCCCCGCCTCGCGCCTTTCAAAAAAGAGAAAACGGTGGATTTGGGCGCCGCGTTGTCGCCGCGTTCGGTGAGCGCCGGGCCCACACCGCCTGCCTGGGGCAGCATAGGCAACATTCTCGGTAGTGCGCGCCGGAGCTGGGCGGGTGGCCTACCCTCAGGCTGCGTGCCGCCCGCGCCGTCCGCCGCTGCGCCGTCCGGGCTTGCCGATTTGACCGCGCCCGAGTGCTGAGCGGGCCGTCACTTTGTGTTGGCCGTGTACCTGGGCGTGCACCACGAAACGGACTTATCTGTTTAATAATCAGGGCAATGGGCTGGAGACTTCCCATCGCCATGACAACCGCCTGCTTTTGGGGCTCCATAAATAAAAGGGCGTCCCGGTGCTGCTGGCTCCGCTGCCGCTGCTGCTGGGTGTGAACAATGTGACAGCAACAACCGAGCGACGCCCAGCGGCAATTAACGAGTACGGCCCGTACGTACTGCGTCACTTAATCGCTGCGGGGGCGTCTGTCAATGACGAGGGGGGGATCAAGGGGATCGATGCGAGCGGAGCAGCTTCTTGTATGGGAGACGAACAGAAGGTGTCCGAGTCATTCAGACAGGCGCGAGATGGGAAAAATCGCCTCCGGTTCGGCCCGGTGGTAGCTTCTTCGAACGGCGGGGGCGTTGGCCACTGCCGGCGTGTGAACAGGGTCCTGGCCGCCGGCCCCTCCCCCTCCATACAAGCAGTCGGCCGCACAGCATATTGTGCCTCTTTTATAGAGTTGTGTGCGGGGCGTTTAAGGCGCAATTCTCGTAATTACGGACCTGACCAACAATGTTAAAAACCGTCGTGTCATTGTTTCGGTCACTGCTACTGGGAAGGAGGCCGGCCGGCCAGGTCTAAACGTCAGCGGCGCGTCTTTTGTGTCGGCCAGCGGCGCACCGGGGGAAGCTGAAATGCCCGGCAAAGCCCTTCCCGTGATAAACATCCACGACACGGCATTACTGTTGAATGCATGTGAGAGCCCGTTTCCTTTTTGGCAGGATGTCAATACAGAGGCTCTGCGTAAAGTCTACGGCCCCCATTTTCAATCATAACCTGAACCGCGTGCCTTCTGAAGAAATACTTTTTAAGGGAGGCATGAATTCAATATATATCGCGTTGTGGCTGAGCCCGCCTGTGGAAAGGAAACGTGGCCACAGGATTGCAGGGCCAATTATGAAAGCCCCGGCCGGCCCCGACAGAACCGTTCAGCCGCAGGTGCGGAGCTGTTCAAGTACGTCTCGGGAGGCTGCTGCGTTCATCAGCCACCCGAGACGGATGAGACGGACACGTAGAATTTTTAACAACAAAGGGAAACAAAGGGAAACGGAAGCGAAAACTTAAAAACAGCACCGTCAGAGCAGAAGCGCCGCGCGGTGCGGGTACCAGAGGCGGGGGGCGGTGTGGGGGTGGCGGGGCCCAGCCCAGCAGCACGACAATGAGGCGTAAGTCTGTTGAATCACGCGGCTTAATCAGCGGCAGGCGATAATTACCGAGTCTGTCCGACGCCTCAATTTTTCTCTCTCCCTCCGTTCTTGAACGGATGAGGCCCGTTGATTATGACAGGCGGGGACGATGGTGTGGCCAACGCTGTATGTATCGCACAGCAATAGGACGGTGCCAAGCACCGGGATAAATTCTCCACGTATATGATTCCGTCTGTTCCCGTCCTGATGTCGTTATTATCGGAGCTCCGCAGGCGCTGCTTAAATTTAATTCCTTGGCGGAAGTGATTCTCTAGCACCTTGTTCGGGTGCGAGGGGGAGGGGCGAGGTGTGCCGTGGACCGTCGCGACGCTGTGCTACGGCGCCCGGGCCCTGGCTTGTCTCTGTGATAATTACCCACTGGCGAGTCACGACGCCAGCCACGCCAGGCGCCTACCCGGTAGATATGATGGGGAGATTGAAAATTGCTAGACTCGTCAGTCGGGGAAGGTGAAGTGGAGGGGGCAGAGCACGGCCGCTGAGGCCCGACCCGCGCCCTGGACGCCGGAACACCACTACTACATCTTTAATGGGGAGCGATCTTTATGACTCCACGGTGGCAAAGTGGTTTATTTTCTTCTCGGGCCGACTGAGCGGCGCTGCCGTCGAAGGGAGGGTGAGAGGGGCGTGCGTGGAATGGACTACGCTATGCGTGCGCACGGATATGCTGCTACTGGACAAGAAAAAGGGAGCGGAAGTGGCCTATCTAGAATGTACTCTAGAACGAATTCAAACCGTTGTATGAAACACTCCTCTCACGGCGTTACTTAAGAAGCGTTATTGTTAGCAACCCGTTTTTTGAATCGAAGCTGCCATGACTTGTGGCCCCGGAGCCAACCTTTGCAGTAGCCTTGTGCCAAGCTGCCGCAAAGGGCCCTGTAGGCTAGGCACGTCTCGACGAATAACGGACAACAATGACGGCAGTGATTAGAGGCCCCGGTAGTGGGAGGTTATTAACGAATCGTGGCTTTTGCGCAGAGTAATTGTCGTCGTGCTCGTGAAAATAGTATAATCGTCATCGCTGTGATGAGGGGGCGCTGTGTGTCCCTGCTTACCGGGCTCCCTCTTCTGTACAGGGTGTTAATGACTAGGTTGTGTGCAGTCGTGCTGCTGGAGGTTGGCGGAAAACTCGAAATAGGCGACAGCAGGTGATGGGACGGGATATATGGAGACGGGTTTGTCCCAGGAGGTGTTATAACCTGAAAGCGGTAGTTAGCGCCAAAATGACACTGTCGCAGCTTTGTAGGAATGCAGTGCTGATGCCTCGTGTCATTCGATGAATGACGCTGCAGGAATGACTGCATAGGACTTAGCGCCATCGCGCTTTTGGACGAACCGTGCCTATTCAGCCTAGCTACATTTTAACTTGTCGTTAAATAAATGTGCTAATGACAATATTTTCTTTTTTCTGTTGCAGATAACAAAGAGCAGCAGCAACTGCTCGAGCGCGAGAGAGAACGAGATCGTGAAAACCGAGAACGAGAGAGCAGAGAACGAGAAAGAGAGAGGTCAAGAGAGAGGTCGCGGGAGCGGGATGCATCCACACCCCAAGACCGCCAGGGTAGCCCAGCCAGCGAAGGAGCGCATCAATGCCCTTACTGTAACTTCACCGCTAGTTCTGAGCTGAGGGTACAGGCTCACGTTCTTGCTCACCACCAAAGCGAGGCTCCTTCAAGTCCACGAAGCAGCCCTCAACGAGATTTTCTCTGTCCCCTGTGTCAAGATGCATTTAGAGACCGTGCATTATTGGAAAGGCATGTGATGCAAATTCACTCAGTCAACTCAGAAGGTCTTCAAAGATTGTTAATGTTAGTAGACCAAAGTCACTGGCTTAATTCGTCAACCAGGCAGGGTGCTGGGACACCAAGCAGTCAGCAACCTACCACACCACAGCACACGTCTCCGGGAAATCTAAACAGCCCGTCGTCCGTGGCGTCTTCGACGGGCTGTAAGGAGCTTCAGGACTCCGGATCCTCCGGGAAGCTGAACAACTCGGACAACAACTCAGGAGAGGTGGACGACCAAGATGTAGCCGAAGACCAAGACGATCTCTTGCGCTGCCACGCATGTTCGAAGAGCTTTCGTGCCTTCGAAGAACTCTGTGCTCATCAGAGCGAAGCTGGTCACTTAGAACTGAAACAAACCCCTCTTGGCCCCGGCTACCTTTGTTGGAAAAAGGGGTGCAACCAGTACTTCCCTTCGGCCAACAGCCTTCAAATGCACTTCCGGGAAATACATCTCCGCGGGGGTGGTCAGCCTGGCGTAGCCGTGTCTGAGAAGCACGTCTACAAATACAGATGTAGTCAGTGCTCACTAGCTTTCAAGACTATGGAAAAACTGCAACTTCATTCGCAGTACCACATCATCAGGGATGCTACTAAGTGTGTCTTATGCGGGCGTTCATTCCGATCCGTATTAGCACTGCACAAGCACGTTGAGACTGCGCATCCGGAACTGACCGAAGAGGAGCTGAATGCCTACAAACAGAGCCTGATGAACAATCCTCTTGTTCTCGCTGGTATTACAGGGCCCGTTCTTGACCCTGTAACCAATGAGCTATTGCGGAAGGAGAGCATGAGGGTGGATGATGACGTAATGGATTCAGAAGAAAGCCCTGCCAAAGACAATACTGATGATAGCTTCATTGGTAACGCGCATGATGGAGAAAATAGTGATGATTCCATCGTGTACAAAGAGCAACAGTTCCTTGAGGACTATCTTAACAGCCAAGCTATGGCTGAAGACTCATACAACGATCCAAACCGCAAGTACAAGTGCCACCGATGTAAAGTTGCATATACAAGGCAAAGCTATCTTACAGCCCACAACAAGACCCTGCTTCATCGCAAAGGCGAGAAGCTGACGTATCCTATGGAGAAATATCTTGACCCTAATAGGCCGTACAAGTGTGATGTCTGCAAAGAATCGTTCACTCAAAAGAACATTCTTTTAGTTCACTACAATTCAGTCAGTCACTTGCACAAGCTAAAGCGTGCAATGCAAGAGCAGCAGAACAATAACAACAATAATAACATCAAAGACACTTTGGCAAGCTTAGGTGTCACATCACCGCCAAGTTTACCTCCTGGTATGCCGTTAACACCTAAATCACAAAGCTCCTCAGCCTCTGATGACGACGATAAGAAACCGTACAAGTGCAACATCTGCCGCGTCGCGTACAGCCAAGGATCTACTTTGGACATCCACATGAGGTCCGTTCTTCACCAGACTCGTGCTTCCAAGCTTCAAGACCTGGCTATAACTGGCCAAATTGATCTTAGCAAGCCTCTAATTGAACAGCCAGAACCACGATCGAAGCTTATTCAAGATATCTTAGGAGCGTCTCCAAAGCTGGCACCACCACAGTCGCTCTCGTCATCCCTGACGTCACCACCGTCCGGGGGCAGTACGGGCACGGCACAGGGCTCCCCAACAGTTCCTAGTAGTTTAGGCAGTTCTTCCGCCTCTGCTCAATCGTCTGTGATAGGCTCCGACCCCTTAGCTTGCCCACGCTGCTCTGCCCTGTTTGCCAGTCAGGAGCAACTTGCCACTCACCAACAGTTGTATTGCCTGTTTGGCAGTCCAATTAATATGTTTGGAATGGGTGGTGCCAGCCCACAATCTTCCAATAACAGGACACCGCCGCCCTTTCAGTCCACTCCTGAAGACACTTTTGCAAGACTCTCAGCTAACAAGAAGTCTTCCCAAATGTACAAACACCTCCTAGAAAGCTTCGGATTTGACTTGGTAATGCAGTTCAATGAAAATCATCAGCGCCGTAAGCAGAAAGAGAGGGAAGACATGGAAAAGGCACAGCTACAATTGCAAGAACAAGCTGAGCAGCATGCCGTACAACATCATATGCAAGCGCCGATCGCGGAGGAGATCCGGGAGCCAGAAAAGGTGGAAGATAATGAGGAAGAACAAAAAGAGACTAAAGTAGTTGTGGTCAAAGAGGAGCAGCCCGATGAAGAGGTTCGGCCAAGCACCCCAAATGAAAAGGATGTATTACCAGAAGTCTCTAAATCTACTTGCACTCATTGCAATAAAGAATTCTCGAGTGTTTGGGTTTTGAAGGCACACTGTGAAGAAGTACACAAAGATCTTGTGCCTCTCGACTTTCTCGAAAAATATGCTCAGCAGTTCAAGTCAGAATACGAAAAGAAGTCCGGTCCTCCTGGAGTTGAATCAACGCCCGAAAAGGAACCAGAGGATAGCAAAGAGAACATACCTAAGTCAAATATCATGACTCCTCCCAATGACGTACCGGTTACGCCTACTGCACCCTCAACCCCAACTGCATCATCAACGCCGGCGTCCAGTACTGACAGTGTTCCTGCCAACACTTCGACTACGGCTCCTCCTTCTCTTGCTGGAATGTCGCCTTCTGCTGGACAGGGCATGCCAATGAATCTTGCACAACAAATGGATTCAATGCAAATGGCCCTCAATGCCATGGCTGTGCAACAACATTTACAACAGCAACTGAATCCTATGATGCTTGGCATGATGGGTCTTCCTTTGGGGCTGAACATGCAGGCTCTAGCCGCCATGAACCTTCAGCCTCCTCTGGTCCCACTTATGATGCCGCCACCGCCTTTCGACCCGATGGCAGCGCAAAACCCTCTCTTCAGTCCTCAGGGTCAGAACATGGGTGACCCAACTGGTCTACTTGCCAAACAACAGCAGGCTTTGATGCAGCAGCAACAGCAAGTGGTGAGTACTGATTACCTTGTTTGAAATTGACTCGTATATTTGAGTTCCGCCGTCAAATATGGCGCTGGAACTGTTGTTATATTTTTGTTCAGAATACTTCACTGTTACAGGTGAATGCCGCACAGCAGAAGAGGGCTAGGACGAGGATAACTGATGAGCAGCTTAAGATCCTCCGGGCTCATTTTGACATCAACAACTCACCCTCCGAAGAGCAGATCCACGACATGGCGGCGCGCTCTGGGCTTCCACCGAAAGTAATCAAGCACTGGTTCCGGAATACTTTGTTTAAGGAACGTCAGAGAAATAAGGACTCCCCCTACAACTTCAACAATCCACCCTCGACTACTTTAAACCTGGAGGAGTACGAGAAGACAGGTGAGGCGAAAGTCATTCACCTTAACACAAGCAGTAGTTCCGATGAGCAGAAACCGGTGGTGAAGCCACCAACCCCAGCACCACCTCCAGTCCAACCAGCACCGGTGGCGCCCCCGCCACCTAAACCGAGTCCCCAGCAACAGCATCAACAACAGCAGCGCGAGCAACAACTGCTGCAGCAACAGCAAATGCAACAACAGCTGATGCAGCAGCAGATGATGCATCAATTTCCGAAACCCCCAGAGCATATCAAAACAGAACCAAGCTCTGAGCACAGCGTTATGGAGCGCGAAGACTACCATCTCAGCCCGACGCCATCGCATGCTTCGCGGAGCTCGTCGCCAGCCAGCCTCACCCTCTCCTCCCTGATCGCGTCTCAATTAGGACCAGATCCTTTAAGCCATAGTGCAGCATCAATGCTGCCACCAAAACTGACTCCTCCAAATTTTGCATCACCCACCCACGGTGCTGCTCCGGGACCAATGACACCCAATAGTAGATGCGTGAGTCCTGGTCGGTCGTTTAACGACCCTTTTACCCACCTTGGAACCAATAACAGCGGTGGTGCGAGCGGCGCCAACTCCAGCGGCAGCAGCTCATCGAGTGGCTCCACAGGCAAGAGAGCTAATCGAACGCGCTTCACTGACTATCAAATCAAAGTTTTGCAAGAGTTTTTTGAAAACAATGCCTACCCAAAAGACGACGATTTAGAGTATCTATCAAAGCTACTTAGCCTGAGCCCACGTGTCATTGTAGTGTGGTTTCAAAATGCAAGACAGAAGGCCCGCAAGGTGTATGAGAACCAGCCAGCTGTAGATCCAGCACCTGGAACGGGGACCACGGACGAGCAAGGCCGCTTTCAACGAACACCAGGCCTCAATTATCAGTGCAAAAAGTGCCTGCTTGTCTTCCAGCGGTACTATGAGCTGATTCGCCACCAGAAGACCCATTGCTTTAAGGAAGAGGACGCAAAGCGGTCGGCTCAGGCGCAGGCCGCCGCGGCACAGATCGCAGCCGTCATGTCGTCGGAAGACTCCAACTCCAGCACCATGACTGAGCAGAGAGAGGCTCCGGCCGCCCCGCAGTCCGCCCCCCAGGCGAGCACCGCGGTGCTGACGGCCAGCACTGGGCCGGCGACGCCCGCGCCTGGGCCGTCTGCCCACACGCCCACTCCATCCCCAGTACCCGATTCTCCTCGTGAGCTGCCCCGTGACACCCAGAATCTATCAAGTAAGGACAGCTCGTTTCAATGTGACAAGTGCAACCTTGTCTTTCCGAGGTTCGAGCTTTGGCGGGAGCATCAGCTGGTGCATATCATGAACCCAAACTTGTTCCCAACGTACCCTCCTGATTCACCTTTTGGCATCCTTCAGCAGCATGCGCAGCTGCAGCAACAGCAGCAGCAGCAACAACAGCAGCAGCAACAACAGCAGCAGCAAGTACAACAGCAAGCTGCTCCAGCCTTACCTGCTCTTCCCGACCTTTCACTGCTTCCCGGGGCTGCCACACACCCTTTGGTGAACATGATTGGAGCTAAACGTAAGCTAGAAGACTTCGATGAGCCACAAGAACAGTCCGAGCAACCGAAGGATAAGAGACTAAGGACGACTATTCTTCCTGAGCAGCTAGATTATCTTTACCAGAAATACCAAATGGAAAGTAATCCTTCCCGTAAAATGCTCGAGAACATCGCCCGGGAAGTAGGCTTGAAAAAACGTGTGGTACAGGTGTGGTTTCAGAACACGCGCGCGAGAGAGAGAAAGGGGCAATGCCGGGCTCACTCGCAAGTCATCAATAAGCGCTGTCCTTTCTGTCCCGCTCTTTTCAAAGTCAAATCTGCTCTGGAGTCTCACTTAAACACAAAGCACGCCGATCAGTGTGCCCGTGGTGAAATTAACATAGATGCTCTTCCAGACGAGGAAGTGAGCATGGAGTCGACCCAATCATCACAGCACTCGTCTGCTCAGCCCAACATGATGCCCCCGCTCTTTCCCCCATTTCAATCCCCCGACGTGGAGGCGTCTTTGAAGAAATACTATGAAGAGTCTGTCAAGCGATACATCAGTGAACTGCAGGCTCACCAAACGTCTCAGAACGGCAAGGACGGAGCAGCGCCTAAGGAGGAGGCGCCTCAGCACCCTGGAGCTCCGCCTGCGGAGGCTGGCCCTGGCGTGCTTGACCTCAGCAAACCAGTGGACTTGAGCAGGCCCCTCGGCATGGCGTTGTCTGTTCGAGAGGATCCAATCAGCGAACACGGGGACGATTCCATGTCTGAGTGCACTGACAATATGGACGACGAAAGCAACCCTACGTCCCCGGCGTCCTCGACCCAGAGTGGACACCAGCGTTCCGGACCTACGCCGACCGGAACACCCGGTCAACCAGGGCAGCCCAACAAACGATTTCGGACTCAGATGAGCTCTCTGCAGGTTAGTAAGGTCAAGGTGGAGACCTGAACCTGTGTGTGTGTGTGTGTCTGACAAGATTCAATTCGTGTTAGTGTGTGTGTGCTTGTGTCCGTAGTATGCTTATTATTACGTAGTAACGTGGACTCGTGGACTCGACCTAAGACCGTCTCGTGTCTGGTTGCAGGTCAAAATTATGAAATCGCTGTTCGCGGACTACAAGACGCCCACCATGGCGGAGTGCGAGATGTTAGGGCGTGAGATCGGGCTGGCCAAGCGGGTTGTCCAGGTGTGGTTTCAAAACGCGCGCGCCAAAGAGAAGAAAACCAAGTTGGCGCTGCAGAAAGCATTGGGTGGGCCCGAGTCGCTAGTTACTCCCCCTCCAGATCGGGCCCCGGAAGAGTGCGTACACTGCCAATTCAAGTATTCGCACAAGTACTCGATCCAAGACCACATATTCACCAAGAAGCACATTGAAAACGTGCGTCAGTACCTGGAGACACATAAGGACGCACAGCCTGGTAACGAGCCCGCTGCTATGCCATCTCTCCCTGTCCCGGGCTCATTGCCAGCCTCTTTGCCCGGACACGCGCCAGCCGACAACAACAACGCCCCGAAGGTGGCTCCGGGGATCAACACCCTACCCCAGGAAGACCTGAATCTGTTGCAACAGCTGTATGGATCCGTCGCCCCCAGCTCGGGCGGCCGCTCCTTCTACCACAACAACGGTGAGTGCGTTGCGCTCGAGTAGAAGGCAAAGCATGCATCCATCCGTCCACACAGGCAGTAATGTCTCAGTGCGTTAGCGCCGTAGTAGTTGCTCCACGCTTTTATTGTAATAAGTTGTTAAGATTATTTTATTACTTTTATCGGTTTTATTTGTAATTATGTTTATAACTTTTGTTTTGCTCTCTGTTGCTGGAATGCTAAAAACTGAGATATTACTGCTACTTTCATAACAACAATCACTACTAGAAAATGCTATCGGATGTTGTAACTAGAATTTCAATTGTAATCTCTATTTGAGGAATGATTTCTCATGCTCTGAAACCTCGCTTTATTGCAAAATGTATATTTTGTGCTAATTTGTAAATTTTATGAATCTTGATTTGTTGTAATAATGTTGTGTTGCACAATTACGTTGGCAGCCTTTATGGCATATTGATGTTGCGTTATTATTTTTTTAGTTTGTTGTAAATAGTTTATTTTTGCCTTAGGTAGTGAGAGATGACCTGGGCTAGGCGTTTAAAGTTTACGTTATGTATAGGGTAAGGTTACCACCTGATCATGACCAGACAAAGATAGCTAGGAATTTGTAAAATGATTGCTTCACACTTTTGCCCTACCTTATAAGGATCACACCGAGGGCTTTAAGCAATGCTAGTGGGTCTCATACCTGTATTTTACAGTTTCATGAGAGAGAAATATATATTATATGTTTTCACCTGTCTCACGTTCAGTAGGGAAACAAAGACAAGGCGTGCAGCTAGATCCCACCATCAAATCGTGCAGCCCTTCATTTCCCTCTCCTATCCTCTTTTACTGGCCATTCTCCTTTGTTCTCGCAACTTTATTCGCCAGCTCCATTTGGCTGTGTTTCGAACTTTTGTCCCCGGCTACGGAGCCAGCACCACAGCCTGCCTTGCTCCGGTTGTGGCCCGAAAATTTCTTCATTATTATTTGGCTGTACTTGTTTCTTTTCCCTTCCCTGCGCGTGGTTATGGAGCAATAACACAGCCAATATGTAGCCGTACGTGTGCGAGCGTGGATGTGTGTGTGTGTGTGAGAGAGAGAGAATGTGTGTGTGACTGTGTGCGGTGGCCGTGCCGCTACCTGGATCCCGTAGAGCCCCCAAATCCTACCTAGACGAAGACGGACTTATCCGGATGGTGATATGGAAGGATGAGGAAAGGAGAGGGGACCCGACCGCCTCCACTGGTCTGGCCCGACACACTGAGATGGGTTATTGAGGCCCACGTATCAGGTATTGAGATGATGGTGCCTGGTGGATTGGGAGACAGCTGCCCGTAGCCATTTTACGGTTTAGCTTAGGGGGGCTGGCGTTGTCACCTGATCCTGTTAAGTATAAATAAAAAGACTTGTTTTATGTGGGGGAGATGCAGAACTGAGTTTCTGTTCAGACATTGTTTCCTTCGAATAATGACGTTTTATCACCCTAAACGTGTTCATACCAAACAAATATTTGTACGCAAATTATATATTTGTAAACGTTAAAATTAAAGTTATTGTGTTGCATATGTATATAGTGTAATAATATCTATAGTGTATCTTATGTATTTATTGTTGAACTGAGAAATTTAATTGAAATTGCAAAGAGGAGTGTATTTATGTATTTTTTTTATGAGACTATGTACCGCACGCGAATTCGCGCGCTTCCATCTGTGATGTGCGATTCCTGTTTGTAGCTGGTAGGGGCTCGCTGGAATTACCGATAAATAAATTACACTAAAAATAAATCCCCTATTGTTTGCATTTTTTTATGATTTGCCTTCGAGGGCCCCTTTTCCCCAAAGTACGTAGGATATATAAAAATATAAACTAAAAAAAAAGCGCAAACAGCAAAGATAGCGACGAAAAGATGTCACAAGTCATACCTTCTCGAAAACTTGTCACCTTGATTCTAATTGGTGAGTCTGCGAAGCCTGCAGTGACGCAATTTTATTTCCTGCTCAAATCAGTCGGTTCCTCGTATTGCTTGAATTTGAAAGTTTATGATGCGCGCAGAGGAACGAGAAAATTCGTAACTTTTTAAAACAATATTAAACACAAGAAAAAAAGCAAGTGGAACTGTAATAGAACTCAGAAATTAACAATTTTCTATTTCATTTAAATTTAAAAAGCCATAGAGTACATATCTCTCAAAATTCTGCAAATTTATACGCTTTTGTGTGAGTAGTTTGCATGTCGAAGTGCATGTGTGCCTTTGAAGTAGTACTAGTGTGTTGTGAGGCACTTCGCTAACGAGGATGGAGACAATTTGAATTCAGACACATATGTAGAAAGGCTGAGGCAAAAATAACAGCTAATACACCTTACTACGGCAGTTGTAACCAAGCCTTAGAATTAAATTCTGTCAACCGTGCACCGAATCACGACGAAACTTTCTCCTCGTTATCGACGTCGAATGCGACGCCCTCACTCACGAGGCAGTGTACATTGACGCTGTCACCGGCCCGGCCCCGGCCCAGCAGCCTCGGACCAAACTCGCCGTGTTGTGTAGATGGATCCACTCTCCTAGGTGGTCCGGCGGACAGCTGGCCCTCGCTACAATGACGAATGTCAATGCGGGCCGAGCGGCACCTTTCTCCGATTCCAGATTGCATCGAGGCGTGCTATGCGATTAGCGTAACGGGTGAGTTTTCAGGAAAAGAGTGCTGGAGCTTCACAGTCGCAAAGAGGATGCAAAGCGAGCGAGCTCGAATCAAAAGCCATCTGCCGGCGTCTGACGTTTGCCTTCTTATCCCCCCCCCCTTCTTTTCCCCTCGCCCCGACTGCGCGCGGGCCACACTGGGGCCACACCTCAGCGTCGATAAATACGATTTAGAGCGAGGGTCGCCTCATTCCCCATTCAGCAGCGAAATGTGTCACTCTCCGCTCGGTTCTGCTCGGCGCCCGCGAAGCCGTAGATGGAAGGGCGGCGATAGAGCTTCCTCACCTCTCGGCGAGCCTCTCGGTGATGTTGTGGGTCCCGATCAGTTGTTGCAGTGGCCAGGTGGTGCCGACCCCGCGGTCCGAATAACGGGTAGCAGACGTGGCAGGGGCACAACGCGCTCAACTTTGCGAAGGGTTGGGAGGGGGGGGGTGGCAGAGGAGACTTCGGCAGCACGTAATGTCGTGTGCCGTCCATAGCGGCCGCAGGTACCTTGCCGATGGGCGTGTCATACGCCCGCACTCCCTGCTTGTAGCGAGTGGCGCGGCTCGTGCCAGAACCAGGACGCTCCAGACTTCTGGCACGACACCAGAGTCGTAGCGGTACGGAGGGGGTAGGGTGGGGCGAGCAGGGCCGG
>NW_026267215.1:764967-766487 GCF_000697945.3 Frankliniella occidentalis | reverse complement strand
CCACGACCCCACAGACCTCATTTTTTGTGTTTCCAAAAAGGAGTGCGTGAGTGTGGCTGGTGATCGATTTTTTCCCTCGTCGAGCCGTAGTCGTTGGTGTCGAGGTGGAGGCGGCTGCAGCTGTCGAAAAATGCACCACTACGAATTAGGGAGAGAGAGGGGGGGGAGAGAGGGGGCGGGTGCACCCTCCCCTCGCGGCCTCGGCGGTGCAGCGCAGCGGCGGCGGCGGCTGCAGCCCTCATTGAAAATTCGAAGCGTTATCGGCACGAAAATCACTCACACACATGCACGCACGGCACGCACAGACGAGAGAAGGTACAAAATGGAAAATACGACACGCGCATTGATGACTATTCATGAGTCGCCGTGATTCCACGCCGGCCACGCGCGGGGGGGTATTGTTTTAATGTAATGTCATTCCGTTATTGAATTGAGACCTTTTTCTCTGTGCGGGTGCGTTCTGCAGGCGGACCATTTTGGTAATTATAAATGTAAAATCGATAGGCCATTGTGTGAGTCCTGCGCTCGCTCTCGGGGGAGGTCCCGGTCGACAAACTAGGAAACGGAACGGGTACATATGGCGTCTGAGGGGGAGGGAGAGGGGGGGGGGGCAGGCAGCCGTGTGGCGAAAGGAGGCGCAAGATTAACGCCCCACGTGTCGATTACATGCCGTGTCCTTTTCCGTTTTATTTCTTTTATTTTTTTTCTTTCTCTCTCCCTCCCTCTCCCTTCCTGTGTGTCCGGCCTGTCGTCTGCTCTGTCGATGCTACGTGAGCGGAGCAGAGCGGAGCAGAGCGGAGGGGAGGCAGCCCGCTCCAGGCTATTACGCCGGAACAGCTGATTTGTTGGCGTTTCACCCTCTCGCCCAGGGCAGTGCGTGCGTGCGTATTAGTGTGCGTGTGTATCTCTGTTGTACGACAAACTGACCTCCCGAGACACACACACTCTCATACACACACACGCCCCTTGCATTGGCTGCAACAACAGATTTGGCGCTTTGAAAACCGCAGGTATTTGTGCCTCGCGGTGCCTAGGCGGCCATCGCGGCCGTCTTTGGTCTTGAACGATCTTCTTGCTTTCGCTTATGCTTTGGCAGCACTGTCCTCCGCACAACATGTACCCTCCTGACCTGCCGCAACCAGGACTCGGTCCCTTCTTGGGGCCGGAAATCGCCGCCCGCCCCCTCTCCTCCTCCGTACCACCCCGATGTATCGCTGCTTGCGATCTCAAACGTGCACTTGGCCTGACTCTGTCCTTCTCGGCTGGACGGACGGGCGGGACAGACCGAGCAGTCAGTCATTCGTGATTCGGGCTCGGAGGGGTGGAGGGGGCCGTTTTGTTCTCAGGAAGCCCTGCATGACGTCACGATTGCTTTTTCTTATCGCAGTGATTTCCTTGCTGCGGCGTTCTCGGGGGATAATTATGACTGCGGTCGTCACTATTTGTCACGCCCGAGTTGATGTTGATTTTGGAAGATGGAGAGAGAAAGAACGAGAGATGGAGAGAGAGAGAGGGGGGGG
>NW_026267215.1:763293-764327 GCF_000697945.3 Frankliniella occidentalis | reverse complement strand
GGGGCGGGGCGGGGCGGGGGGCCATGTCTGGCGGACGACCGTACCGGCCACTTACGTCAGGGTATATAATTGGTGCGGTCCCAAAGCAGGCGCCAAGGATCTTAGGGCGACTCTTTTCAAATTAGGCTTTGATTTCGAGGTCCGTACGGTCGGTCAGTGCAATAATTACGAGTAATTTTCATGGTTTTACCTCCATTTTTAAGAACTCTTCTCTCTTTATTCCCCCTCGCCCCCCTTCCCCCTTCTCGGCCGTCGGCTGGAGAGGGTCTTTTGTCAAGTAATTTGTACTTGGAGCGCGCGCCCGGTGGATCCTGGCTGCAACAAAATTGTCGTGATTAGAGATACGTAAAGCTCCGTCAACTTATCTCGCACTGTACATCTCCCTCTCCTTTCCTCGTCCTCTCTCTCTCTCCGTTTATCCCCCAAAAAATAATAAAATGAACAAAACGAAATAAAAATGAGCATAGCGGGGCGCGCTCACCGGAGCAAGCAGCAGGAGGAGAGAGAGAGGAAGAGTTTCCCGAACCACCGCTTCGGCTGTCGGGTGATGTGTTCAATGGTATCCATTGTGAAAGCCAAAAGATGTTGCGATAAGCCGTGCGTGTGTGTGTGTGTGTGTGCGGCGCGGCGTGGCGCAGGTCCACATAATGGCCGCCTTCACGTTCACACTCCCTGACAGCTGGCCGCCTCCGTTTCGATTCGGATTGATGGGTGGCACAACGGGTACCATTCTGCGGCAGAGCAAATACCAGGTGCATCCGCGCGGTTGTGCGCGCGTGCGTGTGTGAGTGTGTGTGCGCGCATCGCGCGTGAATGGCAACGCGGGAAATATAAAATGATTAAGGGGAAAGAAGGAGCCGGCGATACGGTGTTCGAACTCACCTGCGCCCTGCTGAGCCCAGCTCGGCCCCGCCCACGCACGGGTTGTGGCGTAGGTGGTACCGAGGTTGTTGCTGCACAGGCCGTAGAACAATGCGCGCCATCAATAGCTAATGACAGTGATGCGAAAAACGTACCTCGGCAGTGCGGAGCAG
>NW_026267215.1:751182-759384 GCF_000697945.3 Frankliniella occidentalis | reverse complement strand
TACTTTGGCCCGCGACCGGATCGGGCAGGGGCGTGCCTGCCGGCCGGCCTGGCGCTGGTCTGGACGGTCTGGACACTGACCTTCCAGGACGGCCGAAATGTCAGCAGGAGAGGCGGTGCGAGACTCCGAAGGCGGGCGGCCCTTCGCCGCGCCGGGCCGCGCCAGGCTGTCGCGGTGCGTCGGAGGCCAGGGTGGCCATTAGCGGGCCCCATGCACACCTGCCGTCACCTGCCGATCATCAGCGCCTGACTCACCTCCTGGCGCGGCCGGCTGGCGCCCCCGCTCTGCCTTCGCGGCCGTCGCGCGCACTATCGGCGCCGGCCCGCAAAGGAGTCGAAGTCGCCGCGTCAACCCATTTCGCGCCGCAACTCCCTACGTCTGCTGCTGTGCGTCCTCCTTTGAACAGTTTAGTTTAACTTTTTCCGGTTAAGTTCTTTTTATGCCTCTCCCTTGGACCGAAAGTGTTGTTGGCGTTGGCAGCAGCTCTTGTGCGGTCTGCGTGCGCGCCCATGCGCACTGCTGCAGCCCGTACGTCTGCCCCCACCCCCCCCTCCCCTTTTCATCTTCCCAACACGTCACCCGGGTGAGAATAAATACCCAGTCGTAATTTCCGATTCAGGTTTTTATGAATGTTTGGGTTATAAATTAAGCTTTGTGCGACTTGAAGGCTCGCGGGGCGTGGTGGGGAAGGGCGTAGTGGGCGTGCGGTGCGGGCTGAAAATGTTCACTCACACAGGTGACGCCCAGCAAGGCAGTATAACCTCGACGAGTTTGCATCGCCTCCCAGACGATATGCTCGACAAAACAAAGAGCTGCACCCCAGGTTTGCCTAAGACCCCTCCAATCGCTATGCCTCGCGGCCTAACCCATCTCGTACAACAGGTCCGATCGGAAAGACCCGTGTCGTCAGCCAGGTGACTCCGGCGTGCTCCGTCTCTGTCTAGATTTGCTGGAGAGTAGAGGGGGGGGGGGGGGGGTCCTGGCCCTGGCCCCTCCGCGGCGCGGGCAGCAGCCGTCATGTGATACAGTAATCTTATGCATACACGGTAAGCTAATCCGTATCGCGGACATCCTTTCTACGTAATTGACCGGGTAGGATTATCAATCAAAGGCTGTCGCTTCCCGTAAGGCCTGACGGCCGGCGGGGCCTCGCGGTGCCGTGGCGCCCCCGCGGGCGCGGCCGGGCCCCCCCCTGGGGTCAACTGGCATGTTGACGCAGAGGGTCAGCCGGCCGGCCTCAGCCCGGGCCCCTGCCTGCTTGGCGCCGTGCCGAACTACATTCATTCGTCAGGCTTGTGGCGGCCGCGATGCTGATTGGGGGATTAGATTAGGAGGCGTCGGCTGGAGTCGAACCCGCGGCTCAGCCCCGCTCAGCTCAGACTCGTCCCGGCAGGCAGCCACCGGGTCCCCGTCACCGCGACCCTCGAGAGCGGCTGCAGCGGTTCGCGCAGCGACGGCGACGCCGACCTGCTCGAATTTGCTCATTAAGCATGTAAGCGCGAGAAGATTCGCGACGGGGCGAGTGCGAACGCTTATGCAAAACACCGGCCGTATGTAAATTTCGGGCTCCGGCGCGCGCGGCCGGGCGGGGAAGGGTGAGGAGAGAGAAGGGGGTGAGGGGGAAACTCGTGTTTTCCGCACGCGGCACGTGCTTGCAACAGCCGTTTATGAACCGGGTGGCGCGGCGCGCGGTGGTGGCAACCCTAATCAGCATTTTCGTCCACCTCAAGGAAATGTTTGTGTAATGAGCCAAGCGGAGCCAAGCGGAGCCAAGCGCATGCCCGTGTGTCAGCACGCGCGCCGCCCGCCCCGTCCCGTCCGCTGCTCCCGACATGCAAATTTTGGGGGCGATTGAGATTTTCATGCTGCCGTTTCCTTCCGGCGCCCCGGCGATTGAATGCCCGGATTGTCTGGCTGTGCGTAAGCAAGGGGGAGGGGTGGGGTGGGGGGCAGCATGTCACGGGGCAGGCGGCCAGGGAGCGGCCAGGTTTACTCGCGTGCGGGTGAGATTTTGACAACAAAATGAATCCAATTCTGCACCCTCCCCCGTCCCCCCACCCTTTTACCTTAAATTATTCAGTACTTCCGGCGCGGTACAACAGCACCTGTTTTCGCAGTGTGCGAATCGGATGCGTACACGGCGTTGTACTACAGGGCAGGGGGTTGAAGGGAGGGGTGCGGGGGGATGCAGCCAGGAGGCTCGCCCCGTGTTCGACACCGCTGCTCTTCCAGAACAAGGTGCCCTCCAGCAGCGCCGGCAGCGCTATTGCCAGTCCCCGCGCCTCGGCAGCGCTAACCCAACCCGCGCTATTGGCAGAGCCCGTTGTCTCGCCAGGTCGGCCCGATTAACGGGCTGCGCAGCTCGATCGATTGCACACAAGTGCGGTGGCATCCACGGCCAAGGGGTTTGTGATCAGACACCCTTCCGTCTCTCTCTCTTTTATTTTTCTTCTTTTTTTTTTTGTTCATTTTATTCCTTACCTAAGTCCGATTGTTTTTTTCGTATTGTACTCCTGCTTCGGGTGGTGCAGGAAGTGCGGAGAGAAGGACGCAGCTGATGTGGGTGCCGTGTGCGGTAGATCGGTCGGTAGTACGATTTCGGCCTGGTTTGTGAAGGGGAAACTGCAAGAGACCTAAATTTGAGAGTGGTTTGTATTTTGAACACAGTCTCCTGGCACCGCCAGTAGTTAAAGTCAAACGAGGCTATTCTGGAGGCAATATGTGGCTCATATAGACTTATTCCGACCCGCATGGCGTGCTTGCCATAAACACCCTCCTCTCGTGCCTCCCTCCCTCTTGCATCCCGACATACCTGCAGTGTCTGATTTCATTCCCTCGTCACAATTCCGCACCCATTGCAAAACCAGGTCAGATCAGGTCAGGTCCCTCGCCGTCGTCGTCGCCCCCTTTTTATAGAGCCTTTGCGAACCCCTTTTGGAACCTAGCTACACTCCCAAAAATTGTACCAGAGGAGAAGAGTACAACATTTAATTCCATAACAAAGTAAAAATTTCAACAAACGTTTAGATTGGTTTGGTCTCGCGAATTTTTTAGTACATCGTCGCCGGTACTTTACAAAAAAAAAAAGTATAAGGGTCTAACCAAGGTCTAACTCAGAGTTGTCCAACTCTTCATGGAGATTTCCATCCCTTTCATATGCCGTCGTTCCCCCCTCTTCTCCGTCGCAGTGTACCTCGGTGCTCCAAATCATAATGTTGCGGATTTCAGCCTCCTTTGTGCTGCTGCCGTAACGGCTGCGGGCTCCACCCTTGCACTCATTCTGCAATTAAAATTTTTGCACACGCGGGGCGCGGCGCGGCTAGACCGGGTCGTCTCGTGCGTGATTAGGGTCGGGTTAATCAACCTCCCGCCTAACCGTCTTTCCTTTCATCGTCGCGAATTCATTCCGACCAATCACCGGCCCGACCCAACCGCCGCGCTCATTATGGCCGCCGCCAGGTGTGTCCTCCTCCTGGAACATTTCCATGCACTGCGAGGTATTGATTTCAGTTTGTTAGTTTGAAACTGCTGCTTCGCGCCGACGGCAGCTGGGGCCCAGCGGTGTCGCCCCTGGTCGCCCCGCCCGGCGCGCGCGCACGGCTCCTCCGGGTCCGGGCTCCTCTGGGCTCCTCCCCAGCAGCAGCGCGCGACGCGCCGGGGAGAAATCGAAAAGAAAAAATAATCTATAAATTGGGGCGCGAAATTGATGAGGTTCGGCAGCAGGGGTCGTTGGGGTGGGGAGGCGGTGACGCTGTCGCCGTGGCTCGCGTTCTCACTCGCTGCAGCTCCTCACCTCGCCGAGCTCCTCGCCATCAGCCACGCCGTTTCTACCATGTAGCGAAGGCTGTCGATAACGTTTTGAGCAGAAACGATGCGTCGGGTGCCTTAAATGCATTAGCAAAACTTAACAGAAATCGCAGACAGCAGGCTGAAAAAAAGGCACGCCAAAAAAATAAGAAGAGGAGGGTGCGGTGGCAAAGCGGAGGGTGGGGAGGAAAATGAGTCTGCGGGGATCACAATGACCGTAGGTGTGTCCACCAGGCTGGAACTCGTGATATATGACCGATATATGCCAAACTCACTTCGCCTCGGTACTATTGGTTCCGGCTATATTTTTATGGGGACAATGTTCTCTGGCAGCGTTGCTTGCTCTTTTTGCGCCCCTCCCCTTTCCCTCCCAATCTTTCTCTCTTTCCCTTTCTTCTTCCGTGGCATTATTTTGCGCTTCTCTCCTTCAGCTTTCGGGAGGAGGAGAAAGAGAGGGGCGGAAAAGAGAGAGAGAGCTGAGAGCTCGCGAAGGGGGCGCATGCATGCCATAAAAACAGAGGGGACACTAAACCTCTGCCGATGACGTTATATATCCTAATGTACGCCACCATTGGCCGGCTGTATCGCTGCGAGTTGCGAAATTTGAAAATAGCGCCTCGATGGCGCTCCAGGGAGCGGGCATTCTCGTGCTATGGGACGAGCGCGAGGGGAGGAAAACCGCCTCCGTCTTCAAATCCGGTACATTATGAGAGTCAAAACAATGTGACACGCGCGTTTCCGCGATCATATTTTGCATAAATTTAAAATTTATTTTTCGAGGGAGACAATGACCCCTTTGCCCATCGGCCGCAAATTCATTGGCGATCGCCGATGATTATCATGGCCGTGTCCGTCATGGTGTCAGCGATAACAATGGTCCTGCAGGACCTGCTGGTCCGGGGCCCGGGCCGGGACCAGGACCAGCGCCCCGAAAAAACGACAAGGGATTTGCAATTGAAAGCGGATTGGGCAAGCTGGGGCGTGCACGTGCAAGCGTTCAGTCTCCGCCGCGTACGACGCGTTCGCCCGGGCCGCCTGGGGCACTACGCACTGCTACCTTTCGGCGCCTTTTTAAAGAGGAAGACGGGTACATTTTGTTTAAAGAAAAATATTATTTACTGATCTGGAGCAGCACCCACAAGCATAGCGCGCTTGATTCTGTCGCCTGCACGATCACACTGCCGCCGCGTCCCCCAACTCTTTCTCCCCGGAGGAGGCTGCCGCGCTCGGCTCGCCCTGAGAACAAACGAAATGAAAATAAAAATGCGGGCATTATGGAAATGCGCCAGGGCAGGACGCCGTGCCAGGCGGGGGTGGGGGCGGGGGTGGGGGCCGGCCGGGGGATGGGTAAACGCCCTTGCACCGCAGCGCGCGCCCGGTGCGCACCCCATCCTTGACCGCGCAGCCGGGCTCGGCTAGGGGTGAAGCGCCGCGGAGGTAGGCCACCCAACGAGCGCGCAACCCCAACCCAACCCCCTCGGCACGCCACCTCCACCGTCCCTACTGCTGCGTCTAGACGGATTCGGCAGGGAAATAGATTAATATTTGAGGGGCTTTCCTGCTCGGGAGGGGGGAGTGTGGTGCTATACGGGTGTTCTCACATGTGGGTGGGAGAGAGAGAGAAGGGAGAGGGGAGGCGGTGGCGCGCAGCGACTTTGCTGGCGATATAGCGTCCCCAGTATGAATTTCTCATATTCTGTCTTCTATTTCGCCTTTCGGCCGGGTAGGCAATCATGCGCGTCATTCCCATTTCACCTCTTTTCACTACTCTTTCGCCTTTTTGCTCTGCACGCCCTCCCTCCCTATACCCTTGCTGCTGGGCCCCGCCGAATCGGCAGCTCATTTCATATCGGCCCGTCCCGGACACGGACCCGGGCCCCTCTTTCGATAGAGAATGTCATATTCTGCAGTCGTCTCGTCACGCTCCCGCGCGTCGCCATGGCAACGCGAAACTAATTTCCAATTGCCGACGGCCGCTGGCCCACTTGTGGCGCCATACACTCGCGGGGGATATTTTTCGAAACTCGATGCACTGTCGTCGTGATGGTGCTGCCTGCGCTTGGCTCGGCGGCGCGGCGGCCGCTCCGGTAGTTTTACTTTTCATTTTACACCCGTCGCGGACGCGCGGGCACGAGGTGGAGGTGGTAGTGTTTTCCCCGAAATAAGGCTGTAGGAGCCGACATGTGCGGCGCTGGCGTGACGCCGCCGACTCCTCGCGCCTGCCCCACCCCACCCCCCCTTCCCCTTTCTCTCTCTTGATATCCATTCGCTCTGATCGACAGACGGGCTATTAGAGTCGACAAAGTAGCTCATGTTCTGGCCCGGGCCTCGGGTAACATCATGCAGTGCTGTGCGGGGCGGCGGGAGGACGCGTCGGGGCGCAATCGAAGAGGAATAAAACAGAGACAGTGAACGGTGGCAGAAGAAAGGGCGGGCCAACCTCGACACGGGCGAATAAATGCGTTAAGGGCAGCGTCGTGATTATTAGAATTACGCCCATTGTGCAATAGTTTGTTAAGGCGGAGCTACACAAAAAATAAAGTTGGCCCAATTGTACCGCGAGCTCCGGCAAAACAAAACGAGCAAAGCAAGCAAAGGGGACAGAGGGAGAGAGGGGGGCGAAAAAAAGTCGAACCCCGGAGGAGCTTCGCGGCGCCGCAAGTACCCTCATCTGATAGCTTTTCCGGTTCCGCGGCGCGGCCCGGCGGCGCGGCGTCGGCAGCAGCACCTCGAATTAGTGACCGGCACCTCATTTATTTGGGGGTTAATTGATATCGCTGATCGACAACTGACAATGCGACGCGGAGGCCGCCGCTCCTCCCGGGGCCCGCCGTGCCGCTCCGGTGGCGCCGCCGGCCCGGGCCGGGCGGGATGAAAAACCGGACGGGGACCAAGCAGCAGAATGATTGACTTTCCGCGGAGGAGGCAAAGTAGCAGGGCGCGCGGGAGGAGGAGGCCGCCCCGTAATGAAAGCCATTGTGCCCAATTTCGTGTGCCGCCGCCGCGCCGGGGACATTATTGGCCCCGCGAAGAGGTTATTTGCACGGCGAGGGCCCCCGGAGGGAGAGGGACGCCGGAGAGATAGGTTAGAGTCACTCACGCCCGCCAACAACGGGATCGGACCGGGGACGGGACGACGCAGGGTGGCGCGCTGGCGTTGACGCGGTGGTTGTCGCTGTCTTTTCGTTCCCATGATGCTCAGCGCGCGCGTGCGTGTGCGTGCATGTGTGTGTGTGAGGACACGCACAGCGTTCTCGCTCCGCTGGCCGTCCCCACGGAGACACACACACACATATACTCACACATACACAGACAGGAGCGCGTGTGTGAGCGGGAGACCACAGCAAGAGGAAGCGGGAGCGGCATGTCCGTGAATAAGCTCCAAATAGCAGAGCATGAATGAATGAAGGGAGAAGGCAAGAGAGAGAGAGAGACTTGAATGAATGAAACGGTGGCGCTGCGCTGGTGCTGCTTGGGAAGAGGGCAGGGAGGAGGAAGTGAGTGAGAAGTCGGTCGGAAGGCAGGCAGGGCGCTGCTGCTGGAGGACGAGAGGAGACGAGACGAAAAAAAGTGATTCATCAAATTTAATTTGTGCGCGCGATCAGGTGAGCCCCCCGAGCCCCCGGAAGGTATCAGGTGAGCGGGCGGGGAGGGGGCCGTCCCTAAGCACCCTATCGCGTCTTAAGCCAGGGCCTGGCTGCCAGGCCTCTCTGCGGGGGAGCGAGAATGGGGGGAAAGGGGGGGGGGTAGAAAAGGCGCAGCTGAGTCGAGCGAGCAGCCTTGTTCTCCAACCAAAAATCCATCCATCCGTCTATGCGGTGCCGGTGCTGCCCTGCCGTCGTCTTTACCGCCTTTACCGCTGCAATTAGACGTGAATCAGGCGCCACCACCGAGGGCCCCGCCCAGCCCCGCCCGGCGCCACGGCGGCGGCGGCAGCGGCCGGCCCCGCCTCGGCTATCATCTCTTTCACATTTTTCTCCTTTGATCACGGATTTCGGTCGCTTTGCATGGCGCTGAGCGAGCGAGAGAGAGAGAGAGAGAGAGAGAGAGAGAGAGAGAGAGAGAGAGAGAGAGAGAGCGCAGGGGCACAAAGGCGGGAAATGGCCGCTCTGCTGCAGGCCCCGGCGGGGCGTGGCGTGGCGTCAGGGCATGGTAGGGCCAGTCGTCAGGCCAACAATAATGATAACAATGTTGCCTAACGCGCTTGCCTAACGGGGCGGGGCGGGGCTGGACAATGGTGATAATTTGTGCGCGGCGGCATTACTCGCGGTGCATATCTGCTCGGCCCGGAGCCCCGCCCAGGGCGAGCCCCGGGGCCCCAGCCTTCCTGGCCCGGGTGAGCTTTAACTTAATTCGCTTTGGGCGTCGCTGTGCTCTGTACCCGATGAGCAGCCC
>NW_026267215.1:747431-750527 GCF_000697945.3 Frankliniella occidentalis | reverse complement strand
CGGCTCGATTGTTCTGCCCATCATTAAACACACCCGCCAAAAGACGCACAAAACGCAAAAAAATAAAATAAAATAAAGTCACTGCAGTGGTGGTAGTAAGCAAGGAGGGAGGGGGGAGTGCATAACTTGGCATAAGCTGGAATAAGACCAACCGGACTCCACACCGGTGGTCAGGTGGTCACCGCCACAACGCTCAAAGAGAAGTCGACGCAAAAATCGGTTGGAGCGGGCTGAAGACAAAATTCTGCGGGACGTTATTGTCGAGCTCTATGGCCAAAAGAGCCGAAAGATCGAACGATGGATCGATACATTGCGCGTGCCTATCGCTATCGAGTAGTGAGCGCCCCTCGGGCAGAGCCACTCTCCGCGCTCCATGAGCGGGGTGCGGTGCGTGACCGCCACCCCGCGCTACAAGGTGTTTATGCGCACCCTCGACTTTTATCCGCGGCCGAGCGCGCGCCGCGGAACAAGTGTATCGCTGTACGACATGCAGGCCCGGCCGCCCCGCCCGGCGCCCCGGCGCGGCGCTGCTGTGGCGGGGCGGGGCGGGCAGCGGGTGCGAGAGAGAGGGAGAGAGAGTCGGCGCCAGCGGGTGCGACCGAGACGGGCAGCACGCGGCGGGCGGCGCTGGCGTCGCCTCGTTAACGGCAGTTTTGTTTGATAATGGCGAGGCGCGCACAATTTTTGTCGATCGCGACCGCTGATGACGATTCTGTCTCTCTCTCGGCGCCAACGCCACGCCGCGCCACGCCACGCCGCAGTCCGTAACGCGGCGGGAAAACGTGAGCCCCATTTTGTCGTGTTATCCCTGTCATGGCAACACTAATTGCGCGGTCGACTCGGCTCGGCTCGGCTCGCTGGGTTTGTGCCCTCCCGGGCTCGGCTCGGCTCGGCTTGGCTCGGCTCGGCCCTAACCCGCTGGCACCGGGCCTTATCGAAACGGGGAACTAATGTTTCCGTCATGAGCGCGCCATTGAAAGCGGATCGTGCGTTTCGCCACGATGCCATCCTGCCCCGCCTCGCGCAGCCCCCCCCCCCCCCCCAAAGCGGGCCATCACCCCGGGGGGCGCGGAGCACCGCCCCCCCCCCCCCCCCCCCCCCCCCCCCCCCCCCCCTCCAAAGCGGGCCTTAGCCTAGTGGTCGCCGGAGACCTGCGCCCCGCCCCGCCCGCTACACCACACCGCCGCCGGGTACAGTGATTTCGCGAAGCAGCCATATGACGGGCTGGTGGCAGTGAGCCTAACGGGACGTGCTGTCGAAGGGCGTAAGCCACGCGGGCCGGACTTGCGGCGGTGGTGTGCCTGTGCCTGTCCGCGGAGCCACGACACCTGCCCGGCCGGCCGGGCCCCGATTGACATGTCCAGGACGCGTCCCTGGAGACGCGCGTCCAGCTCGGCCCCCTCGAGCTTCGGCTGCTTGGCGGTGCGGCCCGCCTCCCGGGGGGCTGCGCTCGCGGCGGCCACCAGTCGCTCTGTCCTCGTCGCGAGTGAGCGCGAGCGAGAGCGAGGGAGGGAGGGGCAGGCGGAGCGAGAGAGAGGAGAGAGACAGCAGGAGAGCGGTGCGCGCGGGGGCGGCCTCACGGAAGCAGCCCTAGCCCGGCCCGTCCGCGTCCCGGTCCGTCCGGAAACACGGCTGGCTGGATGCGTTAAATGCTGCCCCGCCCCGCCTTTCCCCACCCCACCTCACCCCGCCCCCCGCCAAGCACGGCCGTCCCTAGCTCTGTCGAATGCTCTGTAACTTCTGCTGCCGGTTCTTCCTAACGCCCTCGGCGATGCTACCGTATTCTAGTCGGCACAGCTTTGCTCTCGTTTCGTTTCATAAATGTCGCACACCGTTTCCCCTCGTTGTTCCTCACTCAACCGAAATCTCTATCTAGGCGCTTTTCAGCGGCGCTATCCTGATCCCGGCCGCCGCGCTCCCCGCCCCCGCCCAGCCCCGCAGCCCCGCTAATGATTGGTGTTCGCGTGATCTAATGCAATGAGTGAATCCGTTGGATGAGAAATTGCCGTCAACTTGTCGGTCAGTCTGGCGGATGCGCGCCGCGGCGGCACGTCAGGGGTTTTAGCAGGGAAAAGAGGAGAAGAGGGGAGGGGGGAGGGGGCAAAGGGGCAGGCATTGATTTTTTCGCTGCTGCGGGTTACATGTCGCGGCTCGTTACGGCCGGATCCACCTCGCCACCCAGAAAAGGGCTCAACTCGGCCAGTCGCCGGGACGTATCTCGTCCGCTCGGTGCGCGCGCGCGCGTGCTTCTGCGCCGGCCGGCCGGACGGTCGGGCGGACGACGACATGGGTACGAAATTTTTATTTGGTGGCCAAGGCCGCGGAGCAGCGATGACTGCGGCGAGGAAATGAAAGTGACCTCTCAGCAATAAGTGAGGGCCCGGGCCCCGGGCCCCGGGCAGCAGGCTCAGCAGGCGCGGCCGGACTGTACCACACCAAGTGCCTGACGAGCCCAATCAATAGGCTGCTGATAATGAGCGCCACAGGCGCCACTGCGGCCCGGCGGGCCCGGCACACAGTGCGGCACCGAGCGTGGCACGCGTTATATGGCACACAGCCTGGCACACTCTGTGACACTCACTTTGACCCACTGACCTGCCCCACCAAGCGGCTGAAACTTCGCACTGTTCACGAGGAAGTATACAGCACGTTAGAAAGCGTCCAGCAATCCGTCAGAAAATGGAAGGTGTGCAGATTGTTCCATGACTGGCCGACCTGGGGCTGGCCCTGAAGTAGGCCAGCCACCGCAGGCTCAACTTCTCCCCCTTCCTCCTTCACGTTCTCGCTCCCTAGCTCTCCTCAGAGATTCACGCCACGGGCCATGAGTGGTCCGAATTAATGATAATTCCCGTCTAGTTTGTGCAATATGCCGTGCGCGCCCGGGCGGCTCTGGCCGGCCCGGCATCATCAGAAACTGTTATTATTTTTTGACGACCTTCCTTCTTCTCCTCCCGCGTGCTGGCTAGCCGGCCGACACCGACCCCTTCCAGGAGCCATTTCCCTTCTGCCCTCCGGAGGCTCCGGTCCGGTGCAGTGTCCATTTTTAATGTCTATTCATCACAGCGGGTCCCATCCATCTCCTACTCCCTCTCTCTC
>NW_026267215.1:740076-747056 GCF_000697945.3 Frankliniella occidentalis | reverse complement strand
GTGTGTGTGTGTGTGGTGTGGGTGATGGAGCGCGCGTGCACGACAGCTCCGCTGCTGCGTTTATTTTGTTGGGGGCATCCATTATGGCATTTTTGCGGGTTCTGTTGATTTAGTTCATGTGCCTTATCACGGCTTTCGTATCGGCATTTTTTTTTTTTATTTTACTGTTGTGTACTTTTTGATTGCACTTTTGAAAGCAAAACGGATGTGGGGCATTTTTTTTTTCTTTCTGGCAAAGTTCCGCGGGAAATTGTGGCGTTTAGGTCCTGCTTTCTGTGCGGTAGCCTTCCTCTCCCCTATCCCCGCTTCAAAAGCCTAGCCGAGCCGCTGGCCCGGACTTAACACTGTTATGTGAGGAATTCACGACTGAGATGAAATAATGAACCGGAGGCGGCGAGGGTTGGCGCTCACGAGTGTGTGTGTGTGTGTGTGTGTTAGCTCGCGCGTATGTGTGGGAGGGGGCTCTTGGGGAGGCCCATGTGTATCGCTTAGCCCTCCCCACCCCCACCACCTGCTACTGGCCGCGCCATAACCCACCCTTCTTTCCCCCCTTTTCCTTGGGCTCTCGCTCCTAAAGATCCATATTTCCTAATTTACTCCCCCCCCCCTCCCCCTGCCAGGGCCAACCTTCACCTGGCTTTGCTGCTGTTGGCTTCTATGGCGAGCTGTGCACCATTATTTATGCACCTTGCCACAACCCCCACTGAAACACGCACTGATTCAAAGCAAACACAATATTAACACTTTCCGTGCGAGGTGGACTCCGTAAAATAGTAAAATAGTCTAGACGAATCCACTTTGTGGACCCAGTTAAGGTGTCCGAGTACGTAGTGCATTGAGTGTGCCCGTGCCCTATAAAATTAGTCTTCGCTCTTTGATGAAAACTAACAGTAAGCCCCCCAAATTTGGTGAGGTGCACCTACTCTCACCCAAAAAGTATTTTCATTTTAAAGCTTTTAAAGCCAGTGGGGCGGCGCGCGCTTTAGGCCCGTGCGAGTCGGGGCGAGGCTTGACGCGGCCAGGTGAATGGATAAGCCGCACGCACGGCGCAGGCTGGCGCAGGCGTGACGCGCCTTCCTGTTTACCCGGAGGTGTGAACTTCCGTCCCCTCAGATTAAACAGCTCTCGCACGTGTAAATTACTCTCTTAATTAAATAAACATCCGAGGAAGACGTTTCCAGCTATCGCGTGCTCGCCGGCCGCATCGGCCGCGCGCCCCGCACCAAGATAAGCATCTCCCCCTAAACACCCGCCACAGGCCGCCGCAGTTTTGTAACAATTTGTAATATGAATAGTTTTACAACTTTCTCATTATCTGATGAGTAATTTTCTGCCCTGGTAGGAACGAGAGGGGCCGAGAAGCAGCGGCCAGACAGAAGCCGAACGCGCGCGGGGGGGAGAGAGAGAGAGAGAGAGAGAGAGAAAGACGGGGAGGGAGAAAGGGGGAGGGGGCATTCTGACGCGAACTCATCCGTCGGAACCGCCGCGCTCACACACACACACACACACTCACGCGGACACGGTGCGCTGAATAAGGAGAAAAATAAGGAGAGACGAGAAATTAAAATGTCAACATTAGCTCCTTGCGTGCGTAAAGAGAAAAATAAGGGAACCGAAACCGAAGCAGCGACTGTAATCCTATAGGAAGCGGTAGGGCTGGGCCGAGCCACGAGACAGAGGGGGGTGGAAAGGATAATTGCCGTTTCCGAAATTTCCTGTGGAATACGGTTTGCGGGGATGGACTTGAGTCGTCGTGGCCCTTATCTCGACACGGTTGAGCAGCGCCAGCGGCGCGACCCCGCCCGGTGAGAGAGGAGGAAGCGTCCCGCACAACTATACAACAAAAACCGAGAAGAAATGGGCGTTGCCTTTCATTTCTCGAAATATTTGGCCCGTTGGCGCGCGCGAACAGGATGTGCACCCTCCGCTCGGCCCTCAGCCCCGCGCTGCCCCTCCGGGTCCGGGGCCGACTGCCGTCGAAATTGTGTTCCGTCATCGGGGCTGCAGGACGACCGCGGCGCGGTGCGTCGAACCACCGAAACGGCGAGCGAGAGCTCTCGTTTTCGTTGTGTTCTGCCCTGCGCTGTGGCCGGTCGTTGCAGCTCCAATGTTGTTGTTGTTGTTGTTGTTGTGTCGAAGCTGGCGTTGGGGTAATTTTTGTAGCTGTACACGGCGCTGTGTGTTGCGGTCGCTTTTGTTGCTCTATCATGGCCAGAATAATTATGTTTCCCGGAAATAGCCCCGCGGCGCAGTGTTTAGATTGCTCCCGTGTCCCATTTCATAATCTCCCCACCCTTCTCCTCGGCCGGACGTCCGATCATCCCGCGGTGCGTCGCGAGGCGGGGAAGTCACCAACCGATCAGACACCAACCTGGTGTTCTGCCTTTGCTCCCCTTGCTCTCACAAAGTGTCGTTTTGTCGGAGAAAATAATAACATGGCTGATGACGATTCCTCGCCCCCCCCCCCTCAACCCTCTCCTCTCTCTTTCTCCGCCTTCCTCTGGGCCTAGCATGAGGCGAGCAGGGAGCGATGACTCGGGGCCTAACAAGCAGCAGCACTGCTTTCAACAACACACAGCAAATGAAATGAAATGGGACGTAAGCGAATTAAAAAGGCAGTGCGAGGGAGGGGAGGGGGGGTATGAGCGGCGGCGGCGTATAGCCCTCCTCTCCTCTCGTGCAAATAATTGTTGTGCCGGAGCAGCGCTGCGGAGCGCCGGTGAACGGCGGCGGCGGCAGCGGCGGTGGTAGCGGCGGACGGCCACCACCACAGCCTTAACCATAATTCAAATTATGAATTAATGATGATGACATGTCCTGCTCTAGCGCTGCCGCCGCTACGCCCGCGCAGCGACACACGTCACGTTGCTGTTGTTATTGTCATAGTTATTCCAACTCTCCCGCTCCTCTCCAAAAAAGAAACAGCATTGGAGTTGATCAAGTAGCCATTTTCTGGGTAGAAACGGTGGGCTGACATGCTGGTGCGCGACGTCCGGTCGACGCATGTTCTAATCGAAAAGACGTCGAATCGATATCGCTGTGAGCGAACATTCTTGGCAGGTGCGCGGCCCCCGCGCGAGCCGCGCGCCCGTGTGCGACGAGAGAGTGAGGTTAGGAGGCGCCTAATGAGACTATTTGCACACGCCTTGCGCTGCTTTTCTTTCGCATCCCGTTGCGACGCGCGGTAATCGTCGTGCTGCATGATTAAACGCAGTGTTGCCAACAGCGGCGCGCGTGTGTGTCACACACGGGCTGGCCAACCCAACCCTGCGCGGGATGACGTGCGGCAACCCTGCAGGCTGCAGCTGCAGCTGCGCAGGGCCGGTGCGGTGCGCTCCGAAAGCGCGCATGTTACTGCATTATGCTAACAATGGCCAATTTTCTTTGTTTATACAGGTGAGTACCGAGCGGGTGACCGATGAGGGCAATACACCTCGCAGCCGGTGAGTAGAGCGGGGTGCGTCCCTAAACAACCAAAGTCCTTACAGAGCGCGGACCAGTGTCTCATAAGCCCCCATATCCGACTGCGTGCCCGTTATTAGAGTGCCCGCCTCGTCACGTGATCCCCCCTCTGCCTTTCCCTTCTCGTGCATCTCATTTCAGTATGATTCCCTGCCGCCATCACGGCCCTGGACGCGGTCGCGACACATGTTTTCATTACGGGCAATTTGCTCGTCTTTGCGTGACCTGGCCACGGATATAATCACTAGAGGCTCGCCTCTAATTGTCTAAAGCTTAATGATGGAGTGCGACCTAATCTTGGTGAGCACTGTAATGAGGGGGGCCTAACGCGTGTGCGCGTCACCAGCGCATGGGACACGAGACGATATGAGTGTATGGAAAAACAGCAGAGCCCGCATGTGTGTGTGTGTGTGTGTGTGTGTGTGTGTGTGAGCGCGAGGCACAAGAACCAGAGCAATTAGCCCAGTCAATCTTAATGATTACTCATTGGAGCCGCAATCACCACACCAGTCCCGCCTAATGAAAGCCAAGCGCAAAGCGAGCAGAGAGCGCGGCGCGCTCGCCGGCTCCGTCTGTCCCATTTCCAGCCCAAGGACATTGACGTTAGTCGTTTTTAGTGGCTGGCAATGGCAAATTATCTCCTTTTTTTTTGCGTTGAGCTTCCTTATCGCGATGGGTGCCTCATGTGCTAGGCGCGTGCGTTAGGTTAGGGTTGGGACCACCACCGCTGCTGCTGCCTGGCTATGCTGCTGATGCCGCTGCAGCAGCAGCTGCAGCTGTGCCGCAAAACGCGCGAGAGACATCTGAAATGAGCCCGGAGGGGCCGCGTGGCCCCTTGGCCTCCAATGCACAACAATGTAAGTCTCTCTCGGCCGCTGCGCCCCGCCCCGCCCCGCCCCACCCTGGCCGCCCGTACTTAGCACTTTGTAATTCCGCTGCGGTAGTTAAAGTCTCGCTGTTGTTATTTTCCTTCATTAGCCCAACAGAAATATTTATGCGCCTCGCAGCTCGGCCGCGACATTCAAGGCATAAATCTGTCAAATTTCCCTACCCCCGATTTTACGATCGCGCGCGCGGCCAAGGCGATTTCACGCCTTAAAAAGAAAGAAATACGAAAGAAAAACAAAAATAACGAAAAAAGGTGCGTGCAACACTTTGAGTGCATACGTACGTATGTCAATCTGTTGTCGGGCTGCTGCTCGTTGCCACGCGCGCCTAGTGTTCACATTCTCCCCGCGCAGGTCGCGCCGTATGTCCCACATTGCGGTTCGTGCCGCTGATCGTGTGTCGCCGCACTCGTGTCGCAACGCAGGTAATTAATCGTGGAGTCATTTGGAGCGCGGGGCGGCGCGGCTCGCGCGTGAGCGCTTCTCAGAGCGCTTGCGTTATGACGAGCCGGGTGGACGCCGGTGGACGCCGAGCCTGACGTTGCACCTGCTGCATCCTCGCTAAACGCTTTTTGATTTCTGCGCCACTTTTATTTCATTCTCACATTTGGTGATGACGCGATTGTTGTGGTTTACTACATGGCACGAAAAAACCGGCATAGAATTTAAGCCACTTTTTATGGCTCTAGACTGCCCAGTTGGGCTGCTCTCATAGAGTGATCCACCTTGACGCGGCTCCGCGCCGCTTTCGCACTTTTCCTCAGTCAGTTCGTGAGGCGCGGATGTCCGCCGCTCTCGTCTACGCGTTAGCGGCGTTAGCTACGCCTCGAAATAAGCCTTTGTAATTTATGGATAAAATGCGCCGTATTTCATTTATCTTTACGATGTGCGCGCTTGCCGTCCCTTCTTTTACCTCCAGCGCGCGAAACGCTGACTCTTATTCTCATTTTTCTTCCCCTCCCCCTCACCTTTCATTTTTCTTCCATTTTCCTTCGCCCAACTATTCTTTTCCCCTTTTTGGACAAAACAAACTCATAACAGCACAGTGTTGTATTTTAACTCGATCTGGTTCGTTTTATCACCTCGATGCGGTGCTCCTACCCCCCTTTCTCATTGTCCCTTCCCTGCCCTCTCTCTCTCTCCTCCGTCCCGCTCGGTATGGACATGCAACTTTAATTTTTGTTGGAAACGATAAATTATGTCACGTTATGTCTTTCTTCCCTCCCCCTCCCTTTCCCCTTGACCCTGCAGCCTCGCCTCTGTCTCGCCATCTCTCTCTCATCTCCCTCTCTCCCTCGCCTGACCTCTCACTCGCACTCTCTGTGTCTGCACCGCCCAGCTTTGGTTTTTCTGCGGTGCTCCGTATACCCCGCATGTCTCTCGACTTCTCTCTTTTTGCACTCCTCGTCCCTTCTTCTCTTCCCCCTTTCCCCCCTCCTCTCTCCGTCTCCTTTCCTCTCCTTCCAGCGTTCGATCTCTCGATTGATGTTTGCGTAGGGAATCATCGTGCGTCGGGGTGGGGCGGGGCGGGGCGGTCCGAGGCACGGCAGACGGGGCGGCGACGGCTGCAGCAGGGCCCCGGCCCCGGCCCCCGCAGCGGCAGCGGGAGGGACGCGGGACAGACGGACGACTCGCAGCCGAATTCCGATCAAAGGAATAAAACGCGCTTTGATTGAATCCGCTGAATTAATGCCTCCCTGTGTATTCATGAAGCGGGGCGGAGCCGGGCCCTCCGGAGTGCGTAGGACCGCGCGGCCGGCGGCCTGTCACCAGCACAAGGCGTTGTCCTTCTAAATTTGGTGGACGCAATTAATGTTGAGATTGGCCGTGCTCGTCCCTTATTGACTGTCCCCGCCGGGTCCCCGCCGCCGTGGGCCGCCGGCGCGCCCTTTGTCTCTGTCGAGCGCTGACCTGATGGAAGTCTGATCCCGAAGGGAAGGCCGGAGGACGCGCCGGGCTCATGACGTCGGAGATTGGGATCTCGCGTCACCCGGACGGGTAGCGGGCCGCCGGGCCGCGGCGGTGGACAACGGCGACGTACGAGTATGAATCGCAGATGAGCTCGCAGCGCGCCGCGCCCGGGGCCGCCGGGGGGACGCTCGAGGGCGCTCGGAATCACGTGGCACCTCTGTCAAGTCTATACCGTGTGCGGTTAGCTGGTCCCGACCCGCCATGCGCCCGCAGACTCCCAGCTCAGAACCAGGTACACTGCGCACTCCCACACATCTCGAAAGAGCCCTTCCCCTCCCCGCCACCTGCTGTCCATGAGAGAGAGAGAGAGAGAGAGAGAGAGAGAGAGAGAGAGAGAGAGAGAGAGAGAGAGAGAGAGAGAGAGAGAGAGAGAAGAAAAGAGGATAGGTGCAGCACCGAGTGGGAGTTTTGCATCTTGACCAGGGAAAAAATTGGCCTCGACCAATCGGGCAAAAGAGTTTTGTGGCTGATTGACAGCATGATTGAGGATTGATTGCTTGATTGACTGATGACGATTCAGTGAAGGGAACGGCCCGTCCCGGGCCTGGCACCGCTTCAATGGTCACCATTTGAACGGTGACGGTGGCGCGGCGTGGTGGGGGCGGGGGCGCAGGGGGGCTGTCCGCACGGTGCGCGCCGAGCTGCTCTCAGTCTGGGCGG
>NW_026267215.1:725148-738426 GCF_000697945.3 Frankliniella occidentalis | reverse complement strand
CGCCCCGCCCCGCCAGAGTCGCATCTCGGCTGCATCCCATGCCGCTCCGTAAACTTCTCGCGGGGCATTTCATTTGGCGCGCCTCCAGTCCGGACCGGGCAGTGCGGAGCACGCAGTGCAGCGCAGCCAGCAGCTGCAGCACCAACAGCTGCGGCAGCTGCAGCAGTTGCTGATGAGTCATCTTCGATTAATATTCGTGTTGTCCGCGGAAATACATCCCCATACCCCTTCTTACAATGTTTTGGTTTGGATTGTATGTACTAGTTTTTGTTGTCCGTGGTACTTTGGATTCCTTGATATCTAAAGGGGGAGAGCCGTGGCGGGCCTTGGGGGCATGCCCTGCAGAGGTGATCAAGGAGCAGGCGAAGGTGGCCTTAATTGTCGTGGCGTGGCGTGCACGGGGCGGGAGGCCGTGCGTGCGTGCGTGCGTGCGTGCGTGCGGGAGGCGGATTGGACATAGGGAACCTACGGCGCACGCCACGCCTCGCCTGGCCGAAGGGCCCCCAGGCGTGCCGGGGCAGTGCCGGGGTACATGAAGTGGAATTGCCCTCCGGTGCGTAGGTGTTGGCGAAGGGCTGCCCGGAGCCCAGATGGAGGTAATACCTATCATTTTTCAGCGCCCAGCCCAGCTCAAGAGTCCAGCTAGCTTGTACTTTCCGTTTCCCGCCAAGTCAACCAGAACAGGCGGGCGACACGTTAAAGGCGACTTTCCCGTCAAATAGGGTAATTATTGACTGCATAAACATTTGAAAGGCACACAGTATCGTCTGCTTTCACGTTAGCGCAAGAGCATCCCTTTTTCTTTCCGCTCTCTGTCTGCCCGTCTCGGTGTCAGAGGCCGCCCCGGGCCACACGAGTATTCAACTTTTCCTATTTGCCCCGCTCACTCCCGCCTCCGTGTTTAACACCGTGTTTGCGTCGTAAAGCGTCATGCAAGGTGGCGTTCCAAAAAACCCAATCTGGGCGGGCGTGGTGTGTTGAGTAGATTGAATGCAGTAACACCCGTCGCACGACGGCTCTGGCGTTTTCTTTAGTACTTCTTGACATTGCGTCACAAAATACATCCATATCAACCAAATTTCTTATTGCAATTTTTTAAACAATTTGGTCAAGCGTTAGAAGACAAATAATGACCTTTTTGTTAGAAACAAATATATTTTCGCCGTTTCTTCGAGCGCGTTGGTGCCGCTGTTTCGCGGAGCGCTCCTTGTTATTTCGGGGCCGCAGCCATTAGTCCCGTCCCGGACTTTATTCCGCGGCGCGAGATGCAAAACGCTTCCTACCTCTCCTCCATATTCGCGCTCCTCTCTCTCTGCTGCCCGGGCCTCGTCGAGTCGGAGTATATTATATGCGCAGGAGGAGGACTGCAGCGGCAGGGGCGGCGGCGGCGAGGTGGCTGCAGCCAAGTGATCGGCGACTGGTTCGGCTCTGCGGCCGCTCCGCCCCGCCCCGCCCGAGCCAGCGTGTTCCTTGTCTCGCTACACCTGTAGAGCACCTCAGTCAGTCACACCTCCGATATTTATGACCGGAATGCTTCGATCCACTCCACTCCCCGCCACTCTACTCCGACTCCACTTTGCGAGGCTGCGCGGCCGGCCGGGCGAGGCTAAGTTCACTGCACGCCGACAAATTTTTATTCGCGGGGCGAGGCTGCCGAGGCGAGGCGCCTATCAGGCCCCGGGTAAATGCTCTCGGACATGCAGCGGTGCGACTCCACCCACGTGAGGAGACACGGGGCCACTCCCCGCGACAGCAACGGACAAGTAGAGGTATGGTGCTATAGGAAATCATAAGGTTGGAGGATTGAAAATATAGTTTACATGTTTAAATTCTCGCTTTAGAAGGGAGGGTAGGGGGGGAGTGAATGATTTTGTATCCCCCACACCAGGTCGGTAACGTCAGGGGGCAGTCCAGTCCCCAGCACTCGGTTCATTCATCGGAGGGAATCTAGCAGAGCGGCCAGACCCGCCCCGGCCCCGGCCCGCCCAACCGGCAGCACCAGGCCGTCGGCCAAAAGGGGCGGTGCCCAAGCGTCTGGTTCATCCATCGTCGGTCATTCTGGGCGGGAGGAGGCCGAGCAGCAGCAGCAGCAGCCGCCCCCTCGGCGCGGTACGGGTTGGGGTGTTCTGCGTTGCCTAACCCGCGGGGCGCGCGCCGCGCAGCAGCGTTCGGCTATTGCGACATACGGGGCCAGTCCTGATCCTCATAATTACATCAACGTTCCCATATCTGTTTCCACTTGCGCGCGCCTCTGCCCGCCCCCCTCCCCACGAGGGCGCGGCTGGACAAACGCGGAAGCGTCAATGCCACCCGCATCCACGATACAAAACGAAATCGGCTCGCCCCACCCCGCCCGGTCCTGGCCGCCCCGCCCCGCCCCGCCGAGCAAAGAGCCAGCCCAGTCTCTGACCCCCGAGTCCACCACGAGAAATTAAATCAGTGAAATTGGAGTCGGGGCAGCAATTGAGCGCAGTGCTGTGGAGACACACCAATCTCCCACGCCGCCGCCGCCGGGCCGAGCCCCGGGGCCCGGGTGAGTGATTGTGCTAGGGCAGGGCCCCGGGCAGGGCCTCGGGCAGGGCGCGGTGCGTGATGCACTACATGCAAACGGCGTCATGACGCTGCGGCCCTGGAGAACCTGTGCCCGGCGGGGGGCGGCTGACCAGCGCGGCCCCGCTAACCCCCACGAGGCCCTGCCGGCCGCTGCACAGCCCAGCCCACATTTCTTGCACTCCATTCAACACCAATATTCCCCTTAAGAGCGATAATGCGTTGTTCTCGGCCAGTGAGGCGGGGCTGGCCGGCGTGCTGGCCGCTGCGGCGGCGGTATCGAGTTCTCAGCCGTGAATCACAACTTTTCGTGCCGCCGCCGCCACCCGCCTGTCCGCGCAGTCCGCCGCTTGTAATTTGACTCGCCTTCTGCTGACCAATTCAGCGCTAAGTCCCCCCGTTAATGAGGGCCAGCCCACAGGGCAGCCCGACCGGCCGGCCGGCAAGGCCAGAGACGGACAGGGCTCGGCCTCGCGGACGGCGGCCATCACGGCCGTCGGGCGGCTCACCGACACGTCGCCGTCAAGGCCTCGACGGGGGCAGGCAGGATGTAGACCCCGAGGCAGCACCGAGGAGGGCGGCCACGGCACGGCGCTGAGCCTGGCTCACCTAAGAGGGTCTTCGCATCCTCGTCGTGGAACGGCGTCAAGGAGGGTGGTGCTCGGTACAGTAGAAGTCAGGGGTCAGATTAAAGTTGGTCTGCAAAGTCCTCGGCGAGGGCGGCGGCGAGGCGGCAGGCCATTTTTCCTGAGCGGTAGCGGCGGAGAGAGGCTTCAGGGCATCGAGCCCCCCGCGAGTCTTGAAACGGCTGTCCCATCTCATCCCGCCCCGCCCTGCCCCGCCCCGCCGCGCCGCGGCCGGCACGTTGTCTGCACAATAAGATGGCGGAGCGCGACGGTCATAGATAGCGCTGTCACAAACACGACACGTACCGTGCGGGGGGGGGGGGGGATGCAGATGCTGCTAGCCTCACACAGGGGCGTCGCGTAGCGGTGGCCTTACCGCCAACGAAGGAGGTGGAGGGAAAGAAGGGGAGAAAGACATCACGAAAATGGTGTCGTCGTCGTCGTCTTCGTCGTCTTCGTGTCGGCGTCATCCGGTTCCTGGGAGACCGCTCTCCGCCCGGCTCCATGCCGGCCGACCCGGCTCAGGGGCTCGGGGCGTGACGACTGTCCACCGCCCCCTATCCCTATCCCGTCCACCGCCTTGCTGAATACGAATCGCCTGCTATTTGTCACATTTCCCATCGCATGCTCATATAACAGGCGCGGCGCCCCGATGTCACGGAGCTGTACATGGCGGCCGTAGCGGGCTGCTAGAGGGGCGCGCGCCGGACGGCCGGACGGGGGCCGCCACACACGTCCCTTTGCGTGTGGGCCTCGAGTTTTGCAAAACTCGCGCCTTGTAGAGAAGCAGCTATCGCTATGGGAGCCTGCGTCGTTAGTACGGGCCGCGGGTCGGGTCCCGTGCTGATGTGCTCGTTTCAGCCGTCTCCGCACGTCTTTCTCTCTGTTTCCGCTTCCTCTCCTCGCCCGCCCCCGCCGCGCCCCGCCGCGCCCCGCCGCGCCCCGCGTACTCCCGGCGGAGCCACATAAAGTCCTCTGCTCGAATTAGAAATCAGCCCGGGGCCACGGCCGCGGCGCAGCGCAGCGTAGCGAGCGTAGCGCGCCCTCAAGACGATGATACAATTATGACAGTCGAAAAGTTGTTGGTTTTTTTCGTGCCGTCGGTCTGCGGTCGATTTTATTCAACCGGGGGCGCCAGCTCGTCGTCGTCCTCCTGCCGTGCGATTCCGGAGATCGTTCAAGAGGGGCTCTCCTATACCTGCCCTATGAGTGCAACAAGGACGGAGCTATACTGGAGGAATAGGAGAGCCTCTCTTGAACGATCTCCGGAATCGCACGGCTGCTCTTCCTCCACGACAGAATTTTGTCGCAATGAGTGAGGCAGGAGGAAAGGACTGCGCGGGGGTTGGGGGCGCGGGGGTGGAGGTGGTGACATTGCGGTGGGGGCGGAGGGTCCAGCGGCAGGAGGGGACCTTGGTATTCCGCCCGCCCTGCTAAGTGAGCCAGGACTGCGTCGATGACATGAATTTTTAAGCCATCCCGAGGACGAGGACGGGGAGCCTGACGGCGGCCGGGCAAGCCGTGTAGGTTGTAAACCCGGGTCCGGTGGGAATCGCGCCGCGCCGTGCCTCCGCTCCGCTCTCCGGGCCAGGGCCGCCAGGACGGCAAGGGCTGCTGCCGAGGCTCCTGCGATGGGGAATTACCCCGCCCGGTGTAATTTTGTCATTTTGCCTCGTCGTCCGTCCCGGCCGGGCGGCCCACAGGGCGGCCCACGGGGCGGCCACCCCCGGGCCTCCGCGCCGGCGCCACCCCCTTTCTTCTGCCTCTCCCTCTCCTCCCTGAATATACTGCGGCGAGGCCACGCGATCAAGATGAGGCGGGCGGCAAGGTGAGGGGGCGCCAGGCGGGGCGGGGCGGGGCGGGGCGGGGGTGCTCCCAGGGCGCGGCCAGGGCCGGGGCCGTGACGGAGGCCCCTATGAGACGTACGCGCCGTACCCGCCAGGCCGCCGGCCCGACCAATATGTGCGCCGCCGAGTCCGGCCGCCTATGGTGCCGACCGGAATACTAAAGGCTCGGCCAAGGCGACGGGCGACGGGGTGTTTTCCTATATTTGTAATTCTGGAGTGTCTCGGGACGGCTCGGGGGTCGGCGCGGGGGAATGCGGGAGGGACGGCGGGGACGTGTTCCGGAGGCCGTGCTGGTTGGGCCGGGCCGGGGACTGCCGCTCATGCAAAGTGCGCGAGCGCCGTGCCGCCCAGGCAACCCTTCCTACCGGCCGCGATTCTCTTCCGCATCCGCACGCCGCGCCACCTGCAGGCCGCCTCTGACGACACGTCGACCAAATGACGTTTAGTTCACGCCCACGCCAAACCGCCAACGGTCGGTCGGGGGCAGCAGAAGGCCCGGGCCCGGCCTCTCAAGTTCAATCAGTTTCAACCTGTATATAGTTTCTTAATCTTTCATCATTTTATTTCATTTTAATCTCTGTGCTGTCTGTGCATCACAGAAGTGTTGAGTGGAAAAGAAGAGCTGGATGACGAGTATTGAGGGACAAAGTAGCAACGATTTGATTTTCCTGTAAGTGAGATTGAGGTTGTGTTTTCTTAGTTCTGGACTACCCACTATAATGGGCTGCTCTTTCAAATCATTTTCTGGTGAAAACACCAGAAAACACACTAGGACGAGTAGTTTGGAAATCCACACCAGTTGGCAATAACCTCATACTACTGGAATAGACTCAGCCCAGTTCTTTTCTTTCCGCTGTCTAAGTATTTAATGTTTGATTATTTGATTTCGATTCTTTTTGGACATGAATAGTTTTCGTAGGTTATTTGAAGACGCAGTCTAATGATGTAATTGCTGACTCGTTTTCATTATTATTGTTTGTTACGAAAGGTAAAGTCAGTGCCATCCTAACCCTTTCTAAACTCAAGTTCAATATAGACCCTTTCTAAATTAGTGAAGTGAAGAATAAGGTGAAGAACAACAGGCAGGAAACAGTTGCTTGTAATAACTCAAACGTTCATGAAAACTTGCATAAAATGTAAACAATATCAAAATGATACGACCCACATTTTATTCAAGGGTTTTGGGTACGTTTGGGTGATAAAGAGTTACTGTTTCCGTTCTATTTTTCTTCACCTTTTTCTTCACTTCTCTAATTCTGAAAGGGTCTATTCTGCATGGTCTGAAAAGAAGTTGTGAATATTTTTTATGCTAATTTTACACCGTAGCAAAAATTTGCTTGATGCTTCACCAAAAACGGATTATGACACCCGTGGCTCGAAAAATTCGTACTTTCACCTCGTCTAAAACCCCCTCTTCTTTTTCCTCGCGTGGATCGAAATTATTTCCAACCGAACGCGTCGTCCAGCGCTGAGGTGTACTCCAGTGCTGAGTCATAGCCGATCAGATGGCGATCGCCAACGATCTGGGCGAGGCGCGGCGCGGCGCGGCGGAACCTCCTCTTCCGTCGCTTTAGCATTGGCACGGCCAAAGCCCCAGCAGCAGGGCCGGGTCCAGCGCAGGCGAGAGGGGCAGCGCCGGGCAGCGCGCTCAAAACTTGTAATATTCTGGCGGGGAGGCCGTAAATTACTCGTTGGAGTTGAGCAGCAGCGCGGGGCTGCGGGCTGCGGCGGGCGGCGCACGGGCGTGCTGCCGGAGCCGGACCCAACTGTGTTGCGGCGGCCCGAGTCCGGCGGCTGGACCGCACCGCACCGCCAGTCATTTCGAGTCACTTCTCGGAAAACGGTCTCGGCTCAGCCATTTGCGCGGCCGTTGAGCGCCTCGAACGGAGCGCTAATTGCAATAAGTGTTCGGCTGCGAAAAAATCCCTTCCGTCTGCGTCTTCGATCGCGGGCGCTGCTGGTCGTGTCTCGGGGACTGGACGGCGCAGGACTCTTGCTTGTTGCGGGTTCGGATTTTATTGGTCTGTCTGCCGTTTGCATTGCAAGGGAGGTTGCGAGGCCTTATTTAGATTCGCTAAAGGCGGCGGAGCCTCGGCAGCGCGCGTCCGGCGATCAATCATTTCGCACTAAACAGGATTAAATCCGATCGGGAGGGAGATGCCTATCTGTCCCATGTGAGGCTCTCTCTAGAACCCCCCCTCCCCATCCCTCCCGCCCCCTCCCCCCTTTCTGCTCTTCTCGACCTCCCCATTATCCCTGCAACATTGTCGCGAGACGTTTAAGTACCTTGCTGCTGTGTGAGACGAAAATAGGACCTGCTCTCGCACCTGCAACCCCCTTGCGATCCGCGGGGCCGGGGGGTGGGCGTGGGGGTGGGTGGCCGTCCTCGGGGACCCAAACTGTCGCTAACTCGGCTGCCTCGCTCTCCCTCGCTCGGCCGCCCCCACCCCCTCCCTCTCCCCAGGTCCCCGCCCTGGTGCCGCCCCGCTCAAAAGAACGAACGGCCTGAATATTGATCCATCATACGATATTCCCCGCCGGGCCGCCCCTGTGGACCGCGGAACTACTTGCTATGCATACACTCGGAGTGACCCATTCGTGATCGGTTGACGTCCCTCTGGTCTTGTCTCTCTCGCTCCTCCCTGCGAGCCCCGCTCGCTGGCTGTTTCGCTCGCTCCATCCCCCTTATCCCCTTCATCTCGCTCAGGGCCGGGGCTGTGCGCCTCGCCTGCCTGCGGAGTGTTGGATGTCAACGAAATTTTGGTTCTGCGACTGTATGGAAGTCAGTCCGCCCCTGGTCATTTCCCCACGGGCCGGCCCGCCCTTTCTCTATGCTGTCTCCCTCTCTCTCGCTCTCTCCTGCGCACTTACACGCCTCTCATCCCTCCCTCACATCCATCCATGAGGCACACCCTCAGGCCCTGCTGCTCGGCTGTCCTGTCATTGCGCTCGGCCTCCGACGTATCCTATTCCAGCAGCAGTGGACAAAAGTTTCATTTTACTTATTTATTTTCACTTGAAAAAGTTTTATTACATTGTTGTACCTGGACTTATGTTCCCCGTTTTTCTTCTGTTACAGGTAAGGGAATGCCATCGGCCATCGTATAACCCCGTAGAGGCGAGACGTATTGCGGCCGCCAGGTATTTGCTGTTCTATTTTTTTCTTAACCCTTCTCACCTGGTGACGTAGGCGCGAGTGTGTGAGGCGTGCGCGCTGATTATTGCTCATCGATATGTGCCGCGCGGAGCCACCTCGGACGTGTGAGCGCGCATGTGTGTGTGTGTGTGATGGAGAAATATAAGGGAGAGGAAAAGAGAGGGTGGAGCAGGGGGAAAGGACAGGACAGACCACCCATTTTCTACGTGCGTGAAAAAAAAAATTTGTATTCGGCTGTGGATCCCTTGAGGACAACGCCTCCCCCCCGCGTGGTCATCTCCCGTGCGCATGGCGGCCAACCCTTTCTCCTCCCCCCACCTCGCCATATTTCGCATGAGGGTCGTCATCCCCCTCCCCCCACCCACCTCCCACCCCTCGCGGACGGTCTTCTCATTTTTCATTCTTATCCCGGCATGTTTAACCTCTCGAGAGCTTTCTGTACAATTTTCCTTCTCCCTCCGCCGCCGTGCAAGTCCCTTGACCCCCCTCCTCCCCGCCGCTTCCTCTCTCCTCCCCTTATTTTACTTCCTTGCCATTTCTGCTGCTGGCGCCTGCTCTTCCCTTGCTTTCTTTCCACATATCCCGCTCCCTTTTTTTCGAGGGTGAGGGGCGTTCGGCAGCAGCAGCAGCGCTGCCACCTGACTTTAGCGCGTGCGTTTGCAAACACAGCCCGCGCGTGGTTCGACTCCCGGCGGCGGCGGCTGTGGCGAGTGTTTTTTTGTTTCCCTCCCCTTGCTCCTCTCGGATGCAGCCTGTCCGTCCGGAGCCCCAGCGGGTGCGGCGCGGCGGATGGCTGCTTTTATGCCCCCGCTCCATAAAGTGGGGAATGTGTGTTTCTTCACGCCGCGCGCCCGGATTTTATCAATGAAAATGTATATATTTTTAGATATCCACCTCCAGCTTAAACCTCTTAGGTCAATAAGTCTGTGAGCGGCGCACTCTGCCGGGGAATGACCAGGCAGCCGCCCGCTTCACACCGGATGTATAAAATTAGTAGTTGAACGCGCCCCGTGTGTCCGTTGGGCGAAACGCGGAAGCGGAGCGGCATAGCAAAGGGCTTGATGGTGGGCCTGGGAAGTTTTAGGAAAGAGAGAGAGGGGGAGAGGGAGGAGGGGGAGACGGTAGCGCAGCAAGGGGCGTGCAGCCAGAGAAAGAAAGTGAATACGTGTGTTATCTTCAAAGGATCGTTAAAATCGCCTCTGGTGCGAGCATTTTGCAAGAAAAAAAAATCTTCCCCATTTCGGTCGTCCCCCATCTTAAATTACCCCTGGCTTGCTATCTCTGTCTTTCCATCTTCCAGGCCGGGGCGCGGGGCGTGCGAGCCTCGGGGCGGAGAAGGGAGGTAAAGAAGGGGGGGGGGAGGGGGGGAGCACCCTACGACTCATACATGCAACCCCCTTCCCTGCTAGTCCGTCTTTTTCGCTCACACACACGCACACACACGCACACACACATGCGAAGGCGCCTTTGTTGCTTGGCAAATATTTTTTATGTGTTTTATTTTCTCCGCAACCCCTCCCCGCCCCTCTGCCGCGACCCACCCACCCCCAATCCACCCTATCCTTCCCGGCGGCGCCATATTCCCTTTCTCGGCACATGCGTACTAAGAGGGCGAGTGGACGGCTCGGCTCGGCTCCCGGCTCGGCTCGGCTTTTTGCTCGGCTCGCCCTCGGCCCCCGCGCATGGCACTAATGCCAAAGGGGCTCTCCTCCACTTGCATAAATTTTAACCGTTGGGCGCCGTGTGGAGGTGGAGGGTGGAAGCCGGGGGCCAGGAAAGGGGGCGGGGGTAGACTTTGTGAGTGTGTGTAGGTGAGTGTGTGGGAGAGAGAGTGTCTCGCCTCGCCCCCCTTTCATATGTGCACCTCGTGGCCTTGCCTCGCCGGGCGCAGGGGATGTTATGAGCCCAGAAGGGCGGCGCGCCCGGAGCCGGAGGGGATGGAGTACTCCCGTAGCCGCGCTACGTGGCGTGAGACGCTCGCACAGACGTCTAATGAGCGCGGACTTGCCACTCACCGCTGCGATGTCGTGTATATCTCCAATATCGACTGATGTTGCAGCTACTCGCTGTGATTCGAGATTTTTTTGAAATAGACTTTTTGAAAGAAAAATGATGGTATTGCCGCCTTCCCCGCGTTGATTGCGCGAGGAAACATATTGGTCGATGATGGTCGAGAGCAGCCCCGCGGCGAGGCGCGGCGAGGAGCGGAGCGGCGAGGGGAGAATTTTTCATCGGAGGGGTGAATCGGGTGATTGCAATGAAGCACGCCTGCGCTCCTAAATTCGGTGATGCAGTGTAAAAAAAGGGGAGGAATGAAAGAAAAGAAAAGAAGGGGAAGACACGGGATTTACCCTATACACTGCTGAAATAAAAGAATGGCCGTGTCCCAAGACCGCCTCGGTTTGCGTGCTGCTCGCTTTCTTTGGTGTCCGTGATGAGAAATTTAATCCGCAGCTTCCTCTGTTGCGAATGGGTTACAGCGCCCGCGCGCCGGGCCTGGTGCTCCGCTAGCATGTCTCCCCACAGTGCGATAACCCTTAACCGCACCGCGGAAACTACTCCTCCTCTGCGATATCGCCAGCTGGATGTGCACTTTTTGTCCGTTCCACATAAGTCAATCATTGGTTCTCATGCATTGCGCACTTTGGCGGGCAGCAGCGAGCATTCGCACCCCTCCTGCTGTCTGTTCCTCTCCTCCTCCTCCCCGAGTCTGGCCTCCTGTGTTTCAGATAACGAGTGAACGCATCGATTCCCTTTATCACCGGCACTCCGATGCCTCGGCGTGATTAGCGCCGATCGGGTTCGCTCCGCACCCCTTCTGCACCCCGCGGGGCCGCGAGCGCCGCCAGGCCGCGAGGCTGACGAACGGATTACATCCCCGACGGACACGTGCCGCCGGCAACGTCTTTAAAATGGAAAAAAATACAGCGCTTCGGCAGATTCCTCCTCCCCGCCACAACCCTTTTCCAAAGGGGTTGTTTGTTCTTACCATTAAAACTTTTAATTTCGCTATGGCCTTTGATGGAAACTGAAAACACTAACACAGTAGTCCGGCAGTTGGGAAGCCCCACCCCGCGAGGCGTCAAGGGCGCAACCAACACGACGAACTGAGAGAGAGAGAGAGAGAGAGAGAGAGAGAGAGAGAGAGAGAGACTCTGCGGCCTGATGAGCCACTGGTCATGGCGGGTCAGCCGGCCCACTGCAGGGGAGGGAAGGGTTGGACAGGGGCGTGGCCGGCGGGGTGGGGTGGCGCGGCGCGGACGGACGCTGATTGGCGCGAAACGGCGGCGCACGGGGTGGGAGGCAACCTCCCCTTCTCCTATCGCAGTGCTAGACTTTCTCTCATTAGCACTTTGTTCCTCTGCCACCCCCACCTAGTCCCTTTTTCTTGCCCTCTCTCTCTCTCTCGTGTCCTCTCTCGCTCACTCGCTCTCTCGCTCACTCGCTCTCTCGCTCACTCGCTCTCTCGCTCGTTCCCACATCCACCCCTGCAGGCCCGGGTCAACGGAGCGCCACCCCCACCCCCCGTACCACTTCACCTTCCTCCCTCCCTTTTCTCTCTCTCGCTCTCTTTCGTTCTTCCTTGTCCTTCGCCACACTCGCAAAACCCAATTTAATTCCTTGGAAAAAAAAAAGAAGCGAGGAAAAAGGCAAGAAAGCTGTGTGCGTGTGTGAGTACGTGTGTGTGTGCACGTGGGTCCGTGTCTGTGTGCGTGAGTGTACGTGTGTGTGCGTGTGATGGGGAGAGGGGAGCGGGCGGCGAACATTATGCCTACAATTGCCGTTCTCTCCATCCCTCCGGGGCGTTTTCCTTTTTCTCATTTCACCGTAGGGTTTTGCAGAGGGCGTCCTCGTGCATTTCTCGTCTCATATGTGTGGACCTCCCTCGCTCCCAGCTCCTGCAATAAGGGCCTCTGGGAGTCTCTCTCTCTCTCTCTCTCTCTCTCTCTCTCTCTCTCTCTCTCTCTCTCTCTCTCTCTCTCTCTCTCTCTCTCTCTCTCTCTCTCGTTGCGCTAATCTGATTCCTCTGCGTGCGCGCCGATCGCGCCGCTGGTGGCCAAACTGTTTGTTCCTGTTCCCCTCCGCAGCGTTGGCAGCGCTGTTGATGAGCACAAAGGGGTTGGCGCCCTGCTCCACTCCGCTCTGCTCCGCCCGGCTCCTCCGCCCCGGATCGCCGATGGGAATGCGCGGCCGGCACGTGATGATTGATTGGTTGATGGCCTGATTGACAGCTTGATAAGGCTCCCGCCGGTTGAGTCCCCATCGGGGTGGAGGCGGAAGGGAGCGCCGCCCCCAGCAGGACTATCCGTGTGTGAATTGCTTGAAATTGGCAGAATGCGGAGCTGGAAATGGATGAGCTCGCGTGGCTCCATTGAGCCGGTATCAACACGGCCCCATGAGCCGCTCTGGCGGATGCCATAGCTCACAGGGGAGGCAGGCAGGAGGGACAGCCGCCGGCATAGCGCCGCCGCCTCGCGCGCGAAAATTAAAGAAACGGCCGCACATGAACCAAATTTCTGGCATAACTCGGCGCAATACGAGGCGTGGGGCGGGGCCATTATTTCACATATTTTTCATTATACGCAATATCACACACACATACGAGCACACTTACACACACGCGACGTATACCAGCACAAACGCCCACTCACTCTCACATGTGCATTTCTCTCTCTCCTGTGTTCTCTCTCTCTCTTCTCTCTCTCTCTCTCCTCCCTGACAAACACATACACACACACACGCACACACATGCCGGTCATAAATTGTGAAGATAGCACATTTGCGGGCTGTATGGACTCACCCCCGGCGCCCGGGCCGCGTGGAGGAGGGGGATCTGGAGCAGCGGGATGAGTTAGCGCGCCGCAAGGCCGCGAGGTGGTAGCGCCACGCTATCGCCGCGCAAAGTATTTTGCATCTTTAATGCGGGACACTTCCGCCTTTGTGGGCGCGTTCTAAATTTGGGTCGTTTCTTCTTTTTATTTTTAATGCTTATTCTTATTTTTGTCTCCCCCTGTGCGCCGTTAGGAGCTTGTGTATGGAAACTGCTAATGGCGAAACGGTAGTGAAAGGGCGAGGTGGTCGCGGCGGTTTTTTCGGG
>NW_026267215.1:712111-718073 GCF_000697945.3 Frankliniella occidentalis | reverse complement strand
GGGGGGGCACAGCCCGGCTTGAATGAGCTCATTATCCGCCGGCAATAACTTACGGTTATGGTGTTGTGATGTGAAACGAGGTGAAAATGCCAGGCCGAAAAATGTAGATCAGCAGCACCAGTACAGCGAGCTGGAGCTGGAGGTTTGATAAACTCTACAAGGAGAGCGATCTCCTCTCTGGGCGCGCGGCGCGGTGACCGCGGAGAGGCCTAAGTGAGCCGCGGCCGTTGTCGCTGAGGGCGGGGCGGCCCGAGGGGCGGCCACATCCCAGCAAACATGGCCATTTCCGCCTGGTTAGGAAAACCCGCCGAGGGACGCCGGAAGCAGAAGTGTGTGCCTATCTGTGTCTATTGGTACGGGACGTTCGGCAGGGTGGAACAGCGGACATTTTCACGCGAATGGCGTCTGAGAGTTTGTGTGAGTGTGTGCGTGCGCGCGGCGGGACTGACGGCCGCCCCGCCTCGGTCCCGCCCTCCGTGGCCCTGAGGTGAAGGGCTCTCTCCTCTCAGAGGCTTCCAGCCGGGCTTCCAGCTCAACTTCAGGGTCTGCCTCTGGCTGGGGGCGTGGGGTTGTCCGAGTGGGAGGGCTGCTGTCCGCTGATCATCCATTTTTACGCCGCTACAAGGTTTCGCCCGTAAATCTCGACGTCCGTCACACATATACAGCCAACTTTGTTCATCTCTTAGAAACACGCCGTATCGGCAAGGTTCTCTCCCGCCCCCTTTTGCCCCTTCACTCTCTCTGCTCTCTCGCTCCTCCCCCCCTCCTTTTCTCCTCTCTGTCTCTTCTCTGTCTCTCCTCTGTCTCTTCTCTTTCTCTTCTCTGTCTCTTCTCTTTCTCTTCTCTGTCTCTTCTCTGTCTCTTCTCTTTCTCTTCTCTGTCTCTTCTCTGTCTCTTCTCTGTCTGTCTCCTCTTTTGCTCCTCCCTGTCTCCTCATTTTCTCCTCTCTGTCTCTTCTCTGTCTGCGTCTCTCTCCTGTCTGTCTCCTCTCTTCCTCCGCACCCGGCCAATACAATGTTTGATGTTTGATCTCCATTAGGGAGCAGCGCAGTGCCGTACTGTCGTCCTGTCTTTCCTTCTTCCCCCCCCCCCCCCCCCCCTTCCACCTCCTCTCTCGCTCTCTCGCCTCTCCTATACTCTCCGTGGCTCTCTCTGCCCCTCCCTGTTTCCTTCGCTCGCGCTGCTGCCACCGCCACCCAAGACGATTTCCAGTTCGATCACAATCCTGGGTCGTCAACTAACTAATCGGTGGGTGGCAGTGCGTGGTGTGGCGGAGTGGCGCGGCTCGCCGGAGAACGCTGGAGAACGCATGGGGGCGGCATATAAGGCCCATCATAGCAATCGGCTCACGTGCCATTTTTATACGCCGCTTTTTATGGAACTGGTTTTCGTCGTCCGTTCGCGCGCGCGAGCGAGCGTCTTGTTTGAAAAAGAAAAAAAAGAAGGAATCGAAGACAGTAAAAAGAGCTTATTTCTGCTGAGCTCTATGAAATAGTTTGTATTCGTCCTTTTTCTTTCGTCTAGTGTTTTAAAGTTTGTTCTTGGCGAGCTCTTGTGGGCTCAGCTCCGGATGTATGCGCCGTGATGCTGACGGCGGCCCTCCCCGGGCGAGACGCTTGCGATTCCTTTTTGTCACCTATCACGACCCCTTTAATTATTCAAGGAAGTGTGGGTGGGTGTTCATTAGCGAGCCTCGTCCCTCCTATCCGTCCCCTCATGCATGTTGTCCTGCTGCTCTGCTTTGTCATATTATCGTTTAAATCTGACGTTGCATTCATTTTCCTCTCTCTCTTTTTTTGCAGGTGAGTTGAGTCGACTCATTTTCGCGGACGAGTCCGCGGATCACAGTGAGTACGAGAAACCCGCAGGAACCGTATTGTGAGCGAATGGCGGGGTGATTTGGCGCTGGTGCGCGGCGGTCGCGGTGCTGTGTATACATTTTGGACATGGCGGCGCGACGCGCGCCTTCGTACGAGATCTGGACATAAAACGCCTCGCTGGCATAAATTACCCCTCCTAGCCGTTTGGAGACCATCGGGGCCCATTGCTCCTGCCGTTCGGCTCAAGTTTAATTTAATATGCAAATGAAAGTGGACAGCCGGACACACCGGCAAATGATTTATTCTCAGAACTTGCGCGCGGCCGTCGCCTCTCTGTCGCCCGCGCCGGGTCGGGCCTGGGTGCGGGTGCGAGCAGGACGGGCTGCAGGGCCTTACGGCGAGCTGCACAAACAAAAGAAGCTGCTCGTGAATTTATCATCAGGGAGCTAAAGAGCACAAGGTCACGTCAGGCGATATCTGACCCGGGCCCGGCTGGCTCCGAGGCGTCTTCTGCCCGGCCCTGCCTGGCCCCTCCACGCCACGCTGGGACACGCGTGACCGGCGCTGATGAGATGGGGAAGGGGCTAAAAACGGACGCTTTATGTCACTGTGGTGCGCTGCGCTGCGCTTCTACGAAGGCGTGGCGCAGAGTGGCGTGTGTTATCGGTTTGCATCACCTCGGCGCGCCCGGGCCCCGGCCGGGGCAGCGCCAGGAATGGAACTCGGAGGTAATTGATCCTCACCTTATTGGTCCCGAGGCGGCGGGCGTGGGTCACGTGACGCGTGGCCTAGTTATGGGAGGAGCGAGCGAGAGAGGCGGTGGGGCCCGAGGGAGAGCGAGCGAGAGAGAGAGAGAGCGAGAGAGGTCACAAGCAGAGTTTGATGTCGGAGCCCACTATGGTGAGAATGGCAGCCAGGTAAAACCAGGCGATACATCCCGCGGGTGACCGTCTGTTCGAGGATGTCCCCCCTAGAGATGAGCGAACATGTTCGCAGTCGAACGAACTCGAACGAACAGCGAACTGTTCGTGTTCGTTCGTCCTTGAACACAGGGTGTTCGAATCCGAACTGTTCGTGGACTGACCGAACAACTTTTCGTCGTCGAACAAAACTGTCCTGGTCGACTTTCCTCTTATTTTATATAAACGTGAAGTAATTTAAAGGCGCGAGAAGCGCGCAGAAGGGAAACACTCGAGAAATGTAGCCCCGCTCTCTGATTGGTCCAGCGCTGGTACCCCTACCCATCCCTACCCGAGGGGTCGCTGACTCATATAATACCGGGTACACGGACCTTATAGTATAAGTTTTAGGTTTGCTTGGGTTGGGTACACCTAAGGAGCCTCTGAGGCTCTTGAGGTGCGCCCGGAGTCATCGGGTTTTTCCTTTTCCAGGAAAACCCGGCCAGCCAGCCTCTAGCGTTAATCCCTCAATCGGCGCAAGGGCACGTACCCACGGCCCTGGCAACACCACTAGCTGCCCCTCCCCCCTTCTCCCCTCTGTCACCCTGTATGGTACCTTATAATACCCTATAATACTAGCTGTAATACCATAATGTTTATAATATCCTGTCATAGCCTATAATACTTATAATATCTATAATATTTAGTACTGGGTACAAAGCTCAGGCGAGTCGCCCCTCCCCCTCTTCCCTGATCAGCTGACTAGCTGTCATCATATGTACACAGAGATTTAAAATCATTGTTCGTGTTCGGTTCGCAGGTGAACAAGGGGTTGTTCGGTTCGGTTCGTTCGAAGAAAAAAATGGTTGTTCGTGTTCGTGTTCGTTCGAAGATTTTTAGGCCAATTTTGTTCGAGTTCGTTCAAATTCGAACTGGCCTGTTCGCTCATCTCTAGTCCCCCCGACGGGACGGGTGTCGCCCCGAGAGGTCCTAAATGAGCCGGCTGGCGTGGCGATAAGTGAGGCTGGTGGGCCCCGCCTGGGCTGGGCTCGGCTCCGCCACCTCCACTCTCCTCAGCCTTCTAGATCATAAAAGCCCCTCGAATAAATTTGTCCTGCTCCTCCAGGCCTGCTCCGGGCCGGGCTGGCCGGCCGGTCGGCCCCGGGCGAGCGGCCAGGCAGGCGGGCGGTGTGGGGCCTTATCGCGTCCTCTCGGTCCTCTCCCGGAGAGCTTCGGCTCGTGTCGCCCCCTCCGCGCCGAGCACCGCTCCCCCGAGCGCAGCGCAGCGCAGCGCGAGTTGACGGCGGCGTTTCGTGGAGGTGCCGCATATTGGCATTCTGCTGAGCTGGCGGCAGCCGTGCCCAGGTGGGGGCCACCTTGTCAGCGACGCGGGCGCGGGGTGTTGCTCTTCTCTCTCTCCTTCTCTCCCTCTCCCATTCTCTCCCTCTCTGCTGTCCCCCTCTCTCTTTCCGTGTGCCGTATCGCCGATGACCCCCGGCCCGCGTGCGCGCCTGCAGTCTCCGCGTCGCCCGGGTCGTGGCCGAGGAGAGGCGGCTCTTTCAGCAGCGGGAGGATATCGCCCTCTGTGCGCGGGGCTCGCGGGGCCCGGCATCTATTTTCCTTTGAAATGTGATGCAGAGGCATCCCGTCTCGTCGGTATGCAGAATGTCCGCGCGCACTCGTCGCCGCGCGCCCCGCGCCGCCCCGCCACGCCACGCCCGGTGGTCCTGGTCCCGCACGTGCCCGGGTCAGCCTGGCCCGGCCCCGCCGCCGCCACCGCCTCGCCGGCTCGCGCCCCGATCCGTAAAATTTATCTCCTTTTGCTGCGAGCTTGTCGTCCGCGCGCGCGAGCCTCTCAGCCTTATTCACGGCGTTATAAAAGCGTGTGGAAAACTTAGAGAAACTGATTATATTCATAACAAGACGAGCGTTGATAGCGCGCGCGTCGCGCGTCCCCACACCCGTGGATTCATTTATCATACGGCTTCAGCCGGCGGGAGAGGAGAAAAAGAAAAGAAATAAAAGGGAAACACGTTCTAACATCTCAAATACCACATGGGTAGTTCATTCGTCCATTATGGTCGTATGGGCGAGCTGACGGATGGATGTTTGGCCGTCATGTCCAGCAGCCTCGCGGGCACCTCCAGGCAGCGGTCGGCATAGAGGAAGGGGGTGTTGATCTTTATCCCAAAGTGCCGCGCCGAGTGCCGCGCGCGGGGTATGGGACCGTTAGACCATAGTGAGCGCAAATGTAAATGTGGAGATCCATTCCAGTCCGAGCCAGCCGAGCCGGGCCGAGCCGCTGCCACTCCCCCACCTCCCGCGACACCTCGCCGGGCTGCGGTCCCCCCCGCGAGAGACGCGATGACGCTCGCGATCCTCTCGGCTGCCGTGCCCCTCTCCTCTCTACCCTTTCCTCCTCTTGTTCTCCTCCTTCGCCTCCTCCACCTTCTCCGTCCTGTCCTGCCGTCCCCCTCTCTGCCCCCCTCCTCCCTCCTGGCACTCGGAAACTCTGGCGACGGGACAGCGACATTCCGATTCCCCGTCTCCCTCCTTCCTTCTCCTCCCCGCTCTCCTTGTCTCTATCGCACTACTTTGCCACCTGGCCAACGGCACCCCCATGTATCCACATAATTACAGAAAATTGTTGAGCTGCTCTCAAGGACGACTCTGTTGGCATCAAGTCACCCTGCAACCCTTCTCCAAAATCACGCGGTATTTTGTCTTACTGGGCCGCCCACCGTCGCCGGCCGGCGCCTGGGCGCCGCACCTCTGTGATTGGGAGCACGGCGACGTGGGCCGGCGATGAGGGGCCGTCCTTAAGCGTGGCGGGGCGTGGCGGTTCGTGGCGGGGCGTGGCGGGCCAAGGCGCGGCGGGCCGAGCTGCGCCCGTGCCGGTTTATATGTGATTGGGTGATTGGGCTGCGATCGGCTGAGGCGATACGGGGCTGGGCGTGGCGGGGCGCTGCAGCGGGTTTGGCACGCCGCGCGCGGGTGATCGCCGTGAAACAGTTACACCTCTCTGCACCCGCTGCATCGGCTTATATGTATGTACATTTCCGGATATATTTTTATTTTATTGTCTTATTTGTATTGGTCGTGTCCTTTAGGAGTTCCCTTTTTTTGCAGAGCATGTGTCTGCAGTGTATAACTCTGCAATGGACATGTACTCTATGCCAGTCTCGGCGCGGCGGCGATGCCGAGCTGGCGCACCATCGAGGCCGGGGCGTGGCGGGGCGTGGC
>NW_026267215.1:707292-712061 GCF_000697945.3 Frankliniella occidentalis | reverse complement strand
GGGCTAAAGTACATCCGCAGACCGTATGTCGCACTGTTGCTGCCGCTACTGCGGGGCCTGCCAGACCGTGCCGCTTCTGCTTTCGCGCACTAAACGCTCACACACACACACACACACGCACACATGCGCACACCGGGTCGTTGTAGTCGTCGTTCGTCGTCGCCGTTCGTTGTTGCCGAGAAGCAATAAAAAAAAATGATAATAAAAAATCGGCGTTGCGGAGATGATAGGTTGGCAGGTCCGAAATAGACCCATTACACGGCCGGCCGTATGGCACACCGGCCGCCATTATACGGTAATGGCTGTGGCCGTGTGCGTCCTGGTCAAGCAGCTAATCACGGGATAGGTCTTAATCACTGTGAGAAAGTTAAGTGGCGCTAGACTTCGCGCGCCGCAGGTGGTGGTGGTGGAAGGCGCGGCAGGTACACCGTGACCGTTTGGAGAGGTTATGTTGCGGCAAAACGCAACAACATTGCTGTTTGGTTTCTATCGCTGCCGCTTTTCAATTTTCCATACTGTGTGTGTGTGTGTGTGTGTGTGTGTGTCGATGGCGGCGCGGCGGCGATGCGCGTGCAGGATTCCCGTTTAATCAGTTGGCAGCCCTGCGCGGCCCCGCCGGCCCCGGCCCGGCCCTGCCTGTCACGCCGCGAGGCGCTGCATGCCGTGACTCCCTGACATAACGCCGGCCAAGGGGGAGAGGGAGGGACACACGGCGCAAGGGACAACACAACACAGTGTTGCCAACAAAACAGAAATAAAGTGAAGGGGCGAGAAGGAAAGAAAATGCTCCGTGTGGTGCGCGACGCCGCCGCCGCCGCCGAGGATATGGCCGCGGTGACAATATCGCACTTTGCCTATCCATCAGGGGGGGCGGGTGGGAGCGGTGTGCGTGAGAAGGAGTGCAAGAAGGGGGGGGGGTGTAGTAATTTACACGGCCGTTAGGGGCGCGGCGCCGTGCGGCGGTGGCACACATTCTTTGACATCGCGGCCATAAGTCACCTCCCTGCATACATGCCTGCCGGACGGCGGCCGCCCTGGGACCGGACTGGACGCTGGGGCCGAGATGAGGACGGAATCCAATAAACTAGAGCGTGAACGTTAATCCCCCCCCCCCTCCCAGGCCTCCCCCAGCGTCCCCGCACCTCATCTTCGTCTACCTCTTTCTGCTCCCTCGTGTGCGTGCGTGTGTGTGTGTGTGAGTGTGTGCGTGTGTGTTGCCGCGAATGACTTACACGTGCGCACGGCAGAGCCCACGGCACCATAAGAATGGGGTTATGTCCCCTAATGGTCGCGTAAGTGAAGATCTGTGTTCCCTGGGCCGGCTGGGGCGTGGCGGGGCGGCGGGGCAAGGCGTCGTACAAGCGGCGCGGCAGTGCTGCACGGTACGAGCCGCGAAAAGTCCTGCGAGGTTGGAGAGGGGGGGGGGCAAGCCACGCCAGGCCGAGAGAGCAAGGTTAGCGGAGGATCGCACACGGGGCAGATCTAGATTACCCGCCGCGGTTAGTGTCCTCCCCGCCGCCCGCGCTGCCGTTGCGCCGCACGCGGGGCGCATTGCTAAAAACCTCTGGAACAGGGCTGCTGCCGGAGCTGCTGCTGGAGCTGCTGCTGGAGCTGCTGCTGGAGCTGCTGGAGATGCTGGAGCTGCTGGAGCCAGGGCCGCCGCCGCTCGGCTGCGGTGCCGGAATAAAAGCAAATAAATGAAAATCGCGCGCGCGGACGACGCGCGGGGTAAAAGCGGCCCAGGTGTTGCGCCTTTTACGACCTAGCAACTCATTGTACGGAGCACGCCCCGCCGGGCCCCGGCCTGGGCTGCCGGCAGAAATAAAACAAGCAGGCTCTCCCGGTAGCCGGGCAGGGCGTGCTGGAGGCGCGGCGGGGCGCGGCGGGGCCCAGAGGAACGCACGAGGCGGGGTGAGGTGAAGTGGGGCGGGGCGGGCGTGCGGGCGCAAAAGTACCACAAGGCATATTCGCTCCGTGCTGAGAAAATACACGCAAGCAGTCGATTCCCCTCAAGCTGAGGATAGTCCCCGCCCCGCCCCCCTGCCTCCTCGCTGCCGAACCCCCTTGGTGTGGGGACCGGGAAAGCGACGTCTGCTTGCGGCTGTAAAATACACACACCAAAAGGCAGTCGCGGGGCGAATGATAGCATCGGGGGGTTGGCCAGTCCGGGCGAACCTTCGGCGACGACGGAGAACGGAACGCGAAGAAAATGACAATATCGCGATTAAAATGAGCGCAACGCGACAAAGTAGGCGTTGAGTGGGCGCGGCTGCGGCCGAGAGGTAACATCGCTGATTTCGCGTCGGGATATATGACCGGGCCGTTTGGCGCGCGCCGTACAGTGTTGCCAACTGACTTTGAATGCAGCGCCCCGGCGCAGCGCGGCGCAGCCGGGGCTCAGCCGGGGCTCAGCACAGGCGCAGCCGACCACGGACATTTTCATACCCGCCTCAGCCGGAGCCTGCAGGCCCGGCACTCAGCGCGCCGGCCGGACCGCCTGGAATGAGTACAGTCCGAGCTGGCAGTGGGCGGCGGGTAGCGCGTGCGAGTAGGGGTTTAGTTTCGCCCGCGCGGCTCCCCCTGGTGGCAGATATATGCGGGACGCACCCGCCGGGGGCTCCGCGGACCTCACCGGACCGCACCACCAGGCCGTGGACCCTGGGGTCCCCTATGGCTGCGGCTCCGGCCATGGCCTCCGATGTATAGAGGACTGGGGGGACTCTGATCCTGTGCATTAATTTATTTGAGGTATTCATAATGTGGACCTGATAACTCGGTGTGCTTTTCCCCGCTTGGTTTTTATTATTTTCCCCTCAGTGCCGCAGTCGCGGCGCGTTCTCTGCCGCCGCTCGCTCGCTCGCGCGCCGCCGCCCCCCGTTTTATGTTCGGTCCGTAATTTATTTCTGTCCATTTATAATCGTTAAATGCGACCGGGGGGGACGACATGTTTGGACCCACGGGCCCGCCCCGCCCGCCCCTTCACGGCACCAATAATCATGATTGTTTTGGGCCGGCTTGTCCCCCCCGGCCTGGCCGGTTGGGCCCCGGCCAGCAGGGCCCAGGGCCTCGGCCAAGGGGACACCGCGACACGCCGGCTAGCTCTGATACAATGGTCACATTATTAATAAAGCGAGAGGAATAAAACAAAACGAGAAACGGGAAGGGAGAGAAGGGGGGAAGGGAGAGACGGAGCATGGAAGGGAGCAGAGCGTTATCCGCTCTGGGCCACTCCCCTGCGCCGCTCTCGTGTGCTCTCGCCCGGCGAGCAGAGCCTGCAGAGCAGCAGGGGCAACGAGATTGTTGTTCCAGGGCCCCGGGATTTTAGAGCTGCCGCGTGTGGAGTGTTCGAGTGCAGAGATTTTCACCGCCAGCTCTATCGGGCCCCGGTCTGATTTCCTCGAGCGCGTCTCGTGGGCGGGGCGCGTCGTGGCGCCCTACATGCATGCATTGTTCTCTAGCACCTCGTTGCGTTGCCCTATGCACTCTCTCCTCGTACCTACCACCGCTCTCCTGTCCCATTTTCCAGCGCAAATGTTAAGGCTTTTGTGTGTATGTGTTAGTTTTTGTGGAAAGGGGCGCGTTTTGATTTGATTTAAAACATGTTTCTTACATTCGTCGATTTCGATGTCGAAAGGTGGAGTGGGAAGTTCTAAAGAGATAGGAAGAGGATTTTAGTCCCGGCTCGGCGTCTCCCTACGGACTGGCGAGCGTGCGGGGCGCGCGCGTCCGAAATCGTAAAACATACACTCGCCTAATTTATTTTGATGCCCCACACGATCTCCGTGGTCCCGGGTCGTGACCGGGGCTCGTCACTGGCCGGGCCGCGCCGGGCCGCGCCAGTCGACAGACGGACGGGGCGCGTCCGAGAGAAGGCCGACCGGTGCGTGGCGGTGATGGCGCCACCGAGGAGACCTGTCGGAGACAGCCGCCCGGAGGTGTCGAGCCGGATGCGCCACCATCATATGCGCAAGGAACCTGTCCTACATTCGAGGAGACAAGGATATTAAAAAAAACTCCCTACATGAAAAAAAAAATATAAAAAGATCTTTTGGTGTCCTGTGTCCCTATTTGAATCTTTTTCTAAATGCCCGTCCAGGCGGCTCTTCTCACGTGCCGGCCGAGCACACACGCAGCAGTGTGTGGTCCTTTTTCCATTGACTCAGCAAATAATTGCTGTCCAATTGGAGTGAGCATTAAAATAATAAAGCGGAGACGTAGGGATAGCACGAGGCCGTTCGAGGAGGATCTCCCGGGGTGAGGGGGGGGGGGGGAGGATGATATGAGCGATTGATTGATTAATCGGGCGTGCCAATGAACAGAATGATTGAGATGAGATGAGAGAGAGGAGGAATGGGTCGAGAGTATGAGAGTGGAGGAGAGAGAGAGAACGAGTGAGAGAGGCAGGGAGTGCGGGAGAGGTCATTCGTCTCTGAACGTTTTCCCCCCGATTCCCCTCGCCCGCGCCCCTCTCACTCCGTGTAACTCCCTCTTTCACTCCTTGGCCGATCTACGTCATAAATTAAGTATAATTTATACTTGAATTGTAATGTCTGCCGCCGCACACCATTCGCTCTCTTAACTCTCCGCCAAAATAACTCGAGCACACCGAGTCTAGGAATGCCCTGCGGGGAATAAGTGAGAGAGATAAGTTGGGAAGACGGCAAATATCAGTAATGAGAATAGAGAGCTGTCTCGAGTGGAGTGATTGCTGGCTTGATGCCTCAGGGGGGCCAAAAGATGTCGCAGTGCCAAGGCATGAATGGCGCGCC
>NW_026267215.1:696724-697302 GCF_000697945.3 Frankliniella occidentalis | reverse complement strand
CCTCGCTTATTCACACATCCAACAGGGGAAAGCCATACGTCGCCTGTTCCCTCTTATATCTGTTTCTTGTATCTACTCACAGTAAAAGTCAAGATGCAAGTTCATCAAAGTTTGTTCAAACAAGTACTATGCCCCTTTTAATGTACAAGCTTTGGTTTTGGAGAAGGCGCTACAAATCAGTCGAACGTATGCAGCTCGCCTTCTACTTTCTTTTAATCAGTTTAGAGAACAAGTTAGAATCATGGTGCGTTTGTTGAGATTTTCCCGAGTTACGCACGCAGGCAGCTGAGAAACACCCGGGGATGTCGTAGCTAGACTGTACCGCTCGGCACAGGTGCGGGCGCGTTGCCTATCCTCTGGCCCGTAAGGCGCCATGGCTGGAGACGGTATGCTTCTCGCGGGGCCCCGTGCCCTTCTTCTGTCATCGTTTGGCTCGGCTCGGCCGGGCTGGCTCTGGCCCGACACGAGTTGGGCTCGGCTCGGCTCCCAGTGATTGGCACTTTGCTCGTGCCGACCGGGTGCCCCGGGTCCGCGCAGTACCAGGCAGGGCGCCCCGCGCCTGCGGCTCCCGCCGCGCC
>NW_026267215.1:695899-696674 GCF_000697945.3 Frankliniella occidentalis | reverse complement strand
CCCCCCCAACCCACTCCTCGTGTGACAAACAAGGATATCGGGCTCGTCGCGGAAACGACTTGTAAGTAATTCCCCAATTTTTCGGCGCCATCTTCCCCGTTCTCCTCCCCTGGAGACGCACGACGGCCCATCTTTCGCCCCCCGCGTCTCTCGCGCGGCTCATCTTTTTATTGTTTTCATCTCGCGGGGAAAATCCTTTTTCTTGCTCAGAATCAGACGGGCCGGCGGGGCGGGAGAGGGGCGACTCATTCGCACTTCACCTCTTTCTCTGTGTGAGTGTGTGAGTGTGTGACTTTGCCCCGAGCGCCACCACCTAGGCGGTCCGACGCGAGTGCTGCGCAGTTTATGGCTGTATAGATTGTCCCAAAATGTCGTGTTTGTGTTGCGAATGTGTGTGTGTGTGTGGGGGGGGGGAGAGTGTGTGGGAGTGAGCTCACAAATGGTGGCACGGATTGAACCCCCCTCTCTCCCGCCCGGCCCCATCCCGCGCCCGGTCAGGACGGGCTTCCGAACGAACAAACTTTTCTAATTGACGGAAATAAAGTTGTGCTAACAAATTTTAACAATGTGTGTCGCAGTAGTCCTCTATTTGCGCTGCCGCCTCATACAGGGCCCGCCAACTTGGGCGCGCCTCGCCGCGACGCCGCCGAATCAGAGAGGCGAAAAAGTTTCCCTCATTTGGTGCGCGAGGCGGGCCCGGCTCGGCAGCGTGCGGGTCGCGAAGAGGGAGGGGAAAGTGGAGGGCAGAGTGTGAGTGAGGCATCGGGATTTATTT
>NW_026267215.1:679954-689564 GCF_000697945.3 Frankliniella occidentalis | reverse complement strand
CGCCCCGCCCCAACATGCCATGCCACGCCCGCGGCCAGAAACCAGCTAGGCGAACGGCTTGAGCGAGCATTAGCTAGGATGCCTCCCGCCCCGCCGGCCCCGCCCCGCTGCCCGCCAGGATGGGGGTCCTACATCCGATGTGAGGAGGGGGGAGGAAGGCGGGGAGGCTGGGGGGATATGTCGGTCATCATCCTCGCGGACTGGGCGCTAGCGCTGCGCTATCGGCCGCGAAGAAATGTTCCTGCTTTTGGACTCGCGAAAGACTGATACAGATCTCGCTCGCGCTCCCTCTCTCTCCGTGTTCTCTCTCCCTTTCTACCTCTCTTTCCCTTTCCCCCTCTTTCCCTCCTCTCTTTCATCTCTCCCTGTCCGTCTCGCCTTGTAGCTGCCCCTCTTCTTCCACCTCCACCCGCTGTAAGCTAGGGGCAGCTAGGTGGCTAAGTTGCTCTACTCTGCTACTACCCAAGAATCCACGGCACTCAATAGACACCTTCTGGATTCTTTACACTGCAGTGTAAAGCCAAAAGGCTCATCTACCCCAGGAATGAAATAAGATCAGTGCAGTGTGGCAAGGGAACAGGGAAACCGGAGGGTGTCCAAATTAGGCGACTTATTGATTCTTGGATTCCAGATTTTCAGTGTACGCTTCCCTCCCTCTCTCTTCTCCATCTCTGTTTCTCTCTCCGTCATTCTCACTTGCAGGAGGAGGATCGCACTGGATGTCCGTCCGCAAGGCGTGGCGCGCGACATGAATAACCTGTCCACTCACACACACACACCTCCACACACACACACGCACACCTTCACACACAGTCGCTGAGTGAGCTCCCATGTTCAGTACTATCGTGGTCCAGCCGGCTGCTTCGTCAGGGCCGTATAGCATGTCACGTGACGCACACACACACACACGTACACATGCATTACACACGTAAAGAAGCGTGCGCGCGCACACACACACAGCGAGAGGGGAAAGACGCGCGAGAATATCTTTGCCCCGTTTTTTCTTTCTTATTTGCTTTGCGTTTTCATTCTCTTGTTTTTCCTGTTTAATTTCGTTTCGCCGGGAGGTTCTAATGACTGAGGAATACACTCAATCGGGTCGGGGAGGCGCGTCGGCTGCGCCAGGTCGTATCAGACCGGCCGTGTCCGGGTTTTATTTCGTCCCTGCGTGTAGCACCGCCCGGCCGGGCCGGGGCCAGGCCCGCACCGCCGTCTTAGATTTACAAATTAGCAGCAAACCCGTCCTGTTGCTGCCTGCAGCATGCTGGCGGAGTGCTTGACCCGTTCGGCGGCCGAGCCGTACCGACCGACCGACTGGCCGGTCTGCCCGTCCTCGGAGCAGGCTTTCGAACCGCGATGCATTTTGATTCTGCGTTTCTCTCCTTTTTACCCCCTCCCTTCTGTTTACACCCCCCCCCCCACTCTCTCTCTTCTACACTCCAATTCTTCGAGGCCTTTTTCTAGGTTTTCCAGAGATGATAAAGGTGCTTGCTGGTCGTCATCGTAGCGGTGTGAGGCACATCTCGAACCCCTCCACTGCACGCCCTGCTGGACCCATTGTTCCGTGGCGGGGCGTGGCGGGGCATGGCGGGGCTCAGCAGTCTGCTTAGCAGTCATGCCTGGAGAGGAGAGGGCATCGCGGGCGAAAAATTATTGGCAGTAAAAGTTTAGCGAGTTAGTTCACGCCTAAGATCGGGGCAAAAAACGGCGGCAGCGGCGGCGTCTGCGGCGCGGCGGGCTGAGAGGAATGGGTTTGTTGCTGCTGCGGCTGCGATTTGCCTCCGATTTCATGCCTCATTCGAGGCGCGGGGGACAAGGAGTATGGGGTGTGCGAAAGGGAGGGGGAGGAGGAGGAGGGTATTGGCTCGTCAGGAGAGTAAACGATTTCCGAAGGCATCCACTTCTTTACTTCGCCCTCCAGTGGCGTGTGCTTGCGCTCGGTTCGCTCTGGGCCCGGGTTGCGGGCGGGGGTGGTGTATGGTAACGTGTAGTGTGGGCTATGGGGGAATGTCTTTCCCCGCGGCGGGAAAAGTTGCAGCTAAGTCCAACTAGCCGTGGCGGCCACCAGCCCAGCCTGGCCGGAGACGATCCGGCAACACGTCAAAAGACTGGAATCTTTCTAATTCTCTCTAAACAAAGGAAATGTGACGATGCAAAACTCACCAATTGATAACAACCAGAGTGGTTAGGTGATTCTGACATTGAGACTTCTATAGCGAACATATTTGGAGTTTGATTTTTGTCCGCGCCTCACGACGACGCGCTTCCGCCTGTCGGTTTCTTTTCGAGGCGCTACGCTGCGCCCGGTGAGGTTATGTTCGGGCGTTGCCTTTGACGGGCGCCCCTCTGTGCTGCCGCTGCAGTAATTTGACTAAACGGGCCGCGGGGCGCCTCGGGCGGACGGAACGAATAGAGAGGAAGTAGCGTCAGGAGGGGGGGGGGGGGGGTAAATCCACGGCGAGGCGCTGCGCTCAGCTTCTGCCTGTCATTGCGTAGTCCTGACCCTTAACTACTCCCCTCCCCTCCATTGAGGCCCTGCCGGGCCGAAGCGTTCACATGCCGATCATAATGAGCGAAAGGAAGTTAAAAGTTTACTGAAGAACTAAAGTCACGCCTCCTTTGTGGCGTTGTGAAAGGCTCCCGGCCGGGGGCTCTGGCTGGGAGAGCGGCGGTGGTGGCAGCGGTAGCTGCGGCAGCGGGGACACACAGCCCCTTCACAGTTTTGAAATGTGTCGGGGTCGAACTAGTGACCTCTACATGCGTGTCTTTGTTGTTCGTCTTCGCTCTACGCGGGGCGACCTCTCCTGTGCGGGTCACGCCGAGGCCGTTGGTTTAAGCGGTTATTCGACCTGTGACGCCGCCGCTGCCGCCAAAATAATGGAAAATGTCCCGGAACGCCATCATCAGCATTGGCTCTGCGTCCGCGGCCCCGGGGCGGCGGGCGGGGCGGCGCCGGAGACTCCGACGCGGGAGCCTGGCCGTAGATCCGCGCGCGGCGCTCGCTGGCGGCGCCCTGGTCGCCCCGCTGTCGTGCCGCTGCGCTGGGGGCTCGGCTGGAGGCGGCGGAGGCGCGCTGCACACGGCGCCATAACGCCTCGCTCTGGGGAAATTGGCCATCAGCTCCGCCGGTGGAAACGACGGCCCAGCGGACGGCCGCGGTCTGCGTCCTCTCCCATAAATTAGTCTTTGTAGCGGCAACATTTGACGTTGAAAGAGAAGAGGGGGGATTAGAGGACTGCCTAAATCCCCTTGACCGGCTTTGTTTTCCCGCGTGCGACCTTGATGGTTTTTGCATTTGCATTATTCGCGTTATTTACAAGAGAAATAAAAAGATTGCCGTGTCGTGTAAAATGTGTGCCATCGGCCTGTTTTTGCGGCAGCAGTGCGACACTCGAGCTAGCCTTAGTGGCTTAATTAAATTTTATTCCAGCGGCCGGCTGCTGGCTCCACCCGCTGCCGTGCAGAGCCGCGCGCGCCGGCGGCCGGCCGGTCTAAATCAAAGCGAAAACGCTAGAAAAACAGCACAAACCAATACCCGCGACCATAATTTGCAACATAATACCACACCATTCCCGGGCAGCGGACGGCGCGAACCCAACACGATCGTAAAATACTTGTGTCCAGCGCGTGCCTGTGTGTGCGTGCGCGCGCGCGCCGGTGTGCAAGTGCACGAACCGCATACATACTCGTTCCTAAGGTACGGTTTCAAAACGGGATACCTCTTCTAGTGTTAACAAACTTATTATTACACGGAATGTCTTGGTGTGTGGGGTCGCTGTTGCTGCTGCAGGTTGGCTTGCTGTGCCGGGAACTTACGGCCCCTGTCGAACGCACTGAAAAGATTCATCTAAATTCCTGGATTTACGTGGCGCGCTTACAAATCAAACCTTATTACAACAATTTAAAACGCAACAGCGGCAATTCTCCTTCTTTACTTATGTTTTGGTCACTTTTTAAAAGTCATTTTTCGTTTTATTTTTTCGTCCGACTGGCCGGTGACGGGCACGCGGGGAAGGCGGCGGGGGAGTTGACGGTTGGTTGATGCCCCCAACCAGATCCACAATATAACACAACCTTGTAGCATCTCTCCCCTTCGGAGTGCGCCTCTCTCCCGCGCCCATCTCCCTCTCTCACTTCTGCGTCTGCGTTCGTCGTCTTCGTCGTCCGGATTTTAATAGCCTTATTAGCTTCATGTGTCCGACGAGTTTCTCGCGCACACAGATGCCCGGCGCGTCCCCCCCCCCCTCTCTCCCTCTCCCGCTCTCGGCGGCCGGTTATGCCTCGGTTTGGTCTGTGCGCGCCGCTCTTTACGAGCCGATGTCACAGTTTGTGAGTATTGGCCTGAGCGTGCGCAGGACGCCAAAACAGTTGCACGACGCCGTATTTTAATACCTTTTGCACGCCACGCCGCGCCACGCCGCGACGCCCACGGCTTATTAGCCGCACTTTATGGCATGCAGCGGAAAGGGGGTGAGGGTGGGGGAAGAGAACTGCAGGCGGTACTGTCGCGCGTAAGTGCAAATGCGTCGTTCGTTTCCTTTTATTCGCAGAAGCAGCAAGAGCAGCGCCCAGCCCTATGCTTTTATTTCTTTTTTGCATTCTATTATTATTATTTTTATTTTTCTAAGGTAATCGATATGTGGTATCTCCCCCTCCTGTCCGTGTGTTTATGCCCGGTCCGGCAGGCCGGCGAGCAAGAAGGCTCCGCCGGGATCTTCCGAGTGTTAAAATCCCAGCGTGGTGCCCCGACGTTGGTGTGGTGGCCGGGCGCGGCGGGGAGCGGCGGGGCGCGGCGGGGCGGGGCTGAGGTGCGGTGCGGGGGATCGATGCTGGACCAAGCCAGCCGTTCTCATTATCACCGGCACGGCTCATTTTACTTTATGCTAATCAAGAATTTTAAAACCTGTCTTCTTTTCCTTCTGCTCCTCTTCCTCTCTGCTCTGTCCATCCTGTCGTCTGCCTCGCACCCCTTCTCCCTCCGTCCCGTCTCTTTCTCGCTCCCGGTCGCGCCTAAGCTCGCCGGTTACGCTGCTCGCGAGAGTAGTTAAATAAGTTCTGAGACGTTTTGGTATCGCTGGCGTGGGTGCGCCGTTTACGCGACGGACGTGTCGCGGCGGCTCGTGGTCAGGACGGGAGTAGGTGAGAGGGAAAAGCTGTCAGTTCGGTCCGCCTCTACGCACACGCGGGCACACGGACACACACACTTACCCCCCCCCCCCCCCCACACACACACACGCGCGCGCGAGCACGCTATTGGGGGCGTGGCACGGGTCACCGCCGTCGCAATCGGAAGGCTCCTCGCATTTCCATTCTTTATCGGAAAGAGAGGGTGAAGGGGTGCGGCGGCGAGGGGGTATGTGAGGCGGAGAGGAAGAGAGGTAAAGAGAGAGAGAGACAGGGAGGCAAAGAGAGGGAGAGAGGGACGCTAAAGACGTCGTAAAGTACGCACACACTCCCGGCGCGCGCGTCGTCCCCGCTGCGCGCGTGAAATTCAGACTGCTTCTCTGTCTCTGACACGTCCATCGTGTCCGTCGGGCCCCCCCGCGCCTCCCGGCCGGCGCCTGCTTCGCCTGCTCGCCTTATCGACGGTCCTAATTACGTACACATCCCATGCTCTCTCTCTCTCTCTCTCTCTCTCTCTCTCTCTCTCTCTCTCTCCAGCGCGCGTGCTCGTTGTCCTCGACTCGCTCCTCTCCCGGGTCGCCCTGGACCAGTCCGACAGGACGACGGCGACGACGCGGTTGTGTGACACCGATGTATCGGCCGCGGCCAACGACCATTGTAACAAGGTGTGCGCCCCGCCCCGCCCGGCCCGGCGTGCGAGTGCGAGGAAGAGCGACTTCTCTCTCTCTCTCCCTCTCTCTCTTTCTCTCCTGTCCGAGGGTCGGACTCAAATGAGGAAACCGCCGCGAGTGTTAATTAACTGGGAGGCAAATGAGGTCGCCCCCCCTCCCTCCTCCGCCTCTCACTCACCCGCGCACACACACACACACACACACACACTCGTACACGTCTGACCACGACTGCGACCAGTGTCACCTCACCGACGGGCTCGCCCGGCTGGTCGGCCGAGCAAGAGCGATTAATTTGAGCAACTTATGTACACGCGTTTGCTGCCTTGCGTCGTCTACCTTGTGGGGAGTTACTACACGCACTTTTCGGCCGGTAATTCTACTTTGTCCCCCCCTCCCCTACACGTACGGGCTTGTGGCGCGCAAGCGGCGCAGTGATACAAAGTATGGAGAGTAATTACAAGTCTGGCCCCCTCGGTCCTCACTCTCCTCCTAATTGCCCTCACCCTGCTGGAGAGTACAAAAGGACAAGCCGCCAATTTTCTATCAATTTTTATTATTTCTTTCCTTAATTTGGGCTCTAATTGTTGTGTAAAAGCGGGCCGGCGGCGGGGCGGCTGCCTGCTGCCGGGGCGTACCTGTTGGAGAGGACCGGCGGGGCGTTGAGCTCTGGGGGTGTGGCGGGGCGGGGCGGGGCGGGGCAACCTAGTGGGGGCCCCATTCAGTGACTCCCGTCGGCCCCGGACGTCGCATCGTTCACACCCTCCTCTTGACTTATTGGCCCCGACAAACTAAAAATTAGACACGTCGTGGTGTCGATGTTCCTTCATTGATGTGTCTGAAGGAGTGTGCATTTGTGTGCAAAATGTTCACAACTAACTAAACAATAACGTGTATACAACAAACTGAAAAGTATTTCCTCACGTTGCGCCCGGTATGCCTCTCCCCCGCCCGCGGCCGCCCCGCGCCCCTCTCTCGCTGTGTTATTTTATAGACCACAAACCAGGCGCGCATCGCAGCCGTCCTTGTCTGGCGCGTGCGTCCCGTGGGCCGTCCGTCTCTGCCCCTCTCTCTCTCTCTCTCCCTCTCTCTGCCGGTAACCACAAGGCAGACAGCGCGCTCACAATGAGGAGGTGGGGTGCGCACCGAGCACTCGGCGGCGCGGTTTGGTTTTCGTTAATTCCTTGGCCTTGGCTGTTTTGCGCGAACGAGGAACGGCGTCGAGGAGGGAGAGCAAAGCAGGCGACGGGAGGTGCGGGGGGCGCCGGCGGTGCAGGTGGTGCAGCGGTGCGTGCGCCGCGGAAGGCGCGTCGTGGCTGCACTAGAAGATTGGGGGACCCCGGTGACCCGCACCCTGCAATCATAAGGAACGTAACCCTCTCGTCGGGGGAGGCGGGCGCGCCCTGCAGGCCGGCGTGTGTGAGTCAGAGCCGCCGCAGCGAACTTATTGCGTGAGTGCGTGTAGGCGCGCTTATTGATTTTGTCCAGTGTTTGAATAAAGCAGGTGGGCGCCTCTGTCTTTCTCCCCCAACCGTTCCTAAAGCGCCGTGCGAATACGGCCTCTTCTCTACCCATACGTCCATGCCGCTCTTCACTGACGGGGAGCTCCCCCACCCCCTCCCGTTTCCCCTCTACTACGCGCTGCCATGCCTCGCCCCGTCCGGAGGTTCTCATCACTTCCTGAACGAGATTCAGCTTAGTCACATCGAGTCCAGTCAGCCCCGCCCTACCACCCGCCCCTCTGCTTTCCCCTCAAACTAATGCCGACAGTTGATCGCGTCTTCTCAAGTCCCTCGTCCCCTGCCTGGCTGCCAGCTCGCCTGTCCGGCCGGCCGGATTTTCAGACGGCGCTCATTCAGGGCTGATGATTGCCGAGGTCTAATTGAGGTCCTGGGGCTGCTGCGCCGGCCGGCCGCATGGCGCCTGCCGCCCCGCCGCCGCCGCCGCCTCCTCGTCCCTCATTCCCAAATTAAACCCACAAAATAAGACAGAGTATTTGTAAGTACCGGAAAAACGTGTCAAATTACTGACGCCCTTTCGAGGCGACTTGCCCGGCCCGCTCGAGTCCTTTTCATCGCAGGCGCAGTATGGTCTGCTTTCTCACCGCTGTATACATATTGCGCTGCAAAAAGGATTTTTTTGTCTTGGTTTTCGTCCGCCGTGGGGTCGGGTGGCCCGCCCCGCCATCCGTTACCGCCCCAATGGGTCGCGGCCGGACGGAGGGGCCTAACTCGCTTCGCGATTAATTTTCCCCCGCGACGCGTAAATTTCATTTAACGCGCGCGCAAGGCGCTCCCGCCTCTGAGGGAGCGTTATAATGACGCAGATGTGGCGCCGCCTCTATGTCACCGCCCGACCACGCTCCGCCGCGCCCCACCGCGCCCCACCGCGCCCCACCGCGCCCCACCGCGCCCCACCGCGCCCCACCGCGCCCCACCGCGCCCCGACCACGCCGGCCACGGCTCGTTTGGCAACCCCATCCCACCTCATCCTCTTTTCATGTTCGCGCCGTGGACCAGATTTTGCCGCACGTGTTTTTAAATCTTTGCGTCCTTACCCAAATTCTTTGCTCCTGCTCCTGATTTTGCCCCCAACATATTATACCTTGGGATTATATCACGTCCCTGTTGCTTGATGATGGCAGCAGCACACTCTGCCAAATTTTGTGGAAGGACAGTGAACCCTTTTTCGGGGTGGCGTGGCGTGGCGGGAGTCTCAGGAGGGCCACGCTGCAAGTCCGTATATGAAGCTGCAAGGCGACAGCAGCCCATTGTGAGGCCCTGTGCATCCGTGCGATCTTTGTTTGCTGGGCCCCGGCGGGCGGGCCTCGGGCGGGCCCCCGAAGGGCGGGCCTGGGGGCCCCTGGCCAGGTGCACACACTGTGTCCTTTGGGGCCCCCTCCCCCCCCCCCCCGCTGGGCTGGTCCGGTTCAGTTCTTGCCAATGTTGTCCGTGCGCGCGCTGCTTGCCCGCCGCCGTCCTAATCTTTCCTGCTCCGCGGCGGACGGCGGCCGTGGCGGGGGTTTCTGCGCGTTTCGCATCCCTCAATGAAAAGTGTCGATCATACTGAGGCCAGGCCACGAGTTTGCAATGCCCGTGTGTGGCGGTAGGATGGGGTCCACGGTAAACGGGCTTGAATCTTAGTGTTGGATATGTGTTCTGTCGTATATAGTTTAATTAAATTTCAAGAGTTAAACCTGAATTTACATCAAATTTCGGATGAAGTTTTGAAATTTTGGTTGAATTGTACGGTTTGGTTGTTGGAAGAGTTTCAATTCAATAATTAAACTTCGAAAATATTCAAGGTTGTTGTACTGTACACCGAGAAATTTTGAATAAACTACCGGAATTTGAGTGAATTTCATTTAAAATGCTGAATTTTGAACTTTAATTCATACATTTTTAGAAGACCATTTCCCCTGGGAAGGGGTCATCTTTTTCTGATTCATCCGCAGGGTGCTAAATGGAACTGCCTTTGTATGTGCTGTACCCCGGTGGGAGAGACCCATGTGTGGGACTGGGTCGCTGCTGGCGCGGTGCTCTCGGTGTGAGGTAGCAGCGGGAAGGAGGTATTTCTCAAAAATGCAAAATGCTTCAGCTCACACACGCAAGCGCGCGCGCGCACACACACAGGCTCAGCGTCACGAATTAGCGCCCTTTCGTGTCATCGTCAGGCAGGCCGCGCGGCTTGCCCCGCCCCGCCTTGCAGCTGCTATCGCGAGCTGTTTTTCTCAATTAGCAAACATCTGTCATCGCGATGGGCGCTGCTCTCGGGCGTGAGAGAGAGAGAGAGAGAGAGAGAGAGAGAGAGAGAGAGAG
>NW_026267215.1:673228-679904 GCF_000697945.3 Frankliniella occidentalis | reverse complement strand
GAGAGAGAGAGAGAGAGAGAGAGAGAGAGAGAGAGAGAGAGAGAGAGCAGTGGGGGGAGAGGAAGGAGAGTGGGAGACGCGCGTGTGTTGGCACGGAGTGTGGCTGCCATTCAGCGCGCGATGCGCCGCGAAAACGGTGTTTCACGCGAGGTCCTCCTCAGCAGGCCGGGCCGGCCGCCATCGGCGATGCTTTCTGCGGGAAAATTGCATTGGTCATGCGGCGGACGTGTGTGCGTCTTGAGGTACGCCATTGTGCATACCTCGGACTTAGAGTTCGGCCTTATTGTGCACCGGAAAAGGGGGACTGTTCGTGCCGTTGATGATGATAATAATAACAGTAATGATGAAAGCGATTGGGGATGACGGGGGCGGTATGGCGGGAGAGCAGTCTTTGCAGGACGGGCCCCGGCCGGCACTCGGCGGGACCATTTTACACCGCAGCCGCCCGGGTTTACCTGGCCGCCTCGCCAGAGTGACTCTATTCAGCACTTTAATTGCAGCGGCGCTGCTGCCAACTCTCTCGCGCGGCGCGGGGCCGGCCGGGAAAACTCGCGACGAACTCAACGGGGACGCAACGCGGCCCGTCCGTCGAGATCAAGTCCGATATGTACTCGTCTCGCTCGTCCGATGGATAATCGTGGTCGGGGGAAGGTACCTCGGGGAGGAGGTACCTCGGCGGGTACCGGGCGGCTGCATGCCTTCCCTGCCCACCACTGTACACCACCAAGACTAAATTGTATGAATCGGGCAGAGGCATCGCCCACCATCGGAATGACTCGAAAGCAAGGAAAAAGTCCGATGCACGATGATAATTGCTGCTGCTACGGGATCATGTTGCGGTAATGGCTGCTGCGGTGGCGTAGCGCTGCCGAGGGTCGGGGACGCGGCTGAGGGGCTCGGGCAGCACTAGCCGCGCACCTCTCCGGCCAATGAGACTCACGGATGATGCTTTACTAAATAGGAAGAGCGTGGCTGCGACGCTGAGGCTGAGCTAACCACACCGCCGCCGCCGCCCGCACACCCAGGCGCACACCCGCCACGCCGCGCCACTTGTGGTGGAGGCTTATTTATTCTGGCGGGGCCCCGCTCCCGCCCCGCTCCCGCCCCGCTCCCGCCCCGCTCCCTTCTCCTCACCTTTGGTGGGCTCTGGCCCGGGCCCCTCCCGTTGGCATCACCTTTCTCGTCCTCCTGCACCTCCTTAGCTGCCGCGTTGTTTCCGAGAAATATTCGTGCGGCGTTTTCCAGCAATGTAAATCAGCTCTTTAGTAAATTAATACCAGATGAATGAAGAACCCTTCTTTCGGGTTTGAGTGCAAGGTGCATGCAGTGGGTTGACTCTAGGCCTATTTCGTGGCGACAACTATTATGAGAGGAAACCCTGCATGACTGATGCCTGGTTCAGTATAACTCGTGAAATCGGACGAAATCCAAGTTGTTTCTTCGTGTGAAGGGCTTGTGTGAACGAGTGCAAAGTGCTCATCGTGTTTGTTTCTTGTGTTGCAGGTAAGCACGAGGTGCAGCAGCAGCCCTCGAGGCGCGGCCCGCGCGGCTCGGTGGGTGAGTCGTATCATCTAAATGTCGCCCCCCCCCCTCCCCTATTCTGGCGGCCCGGCCGGGCAGGCACGCGAGCCACAGCCGCGGCCCCGCCCGTAAAATCTCGTAAAATCGCGATTGGATGAATGACATTTGAGATTTGAGCCGGTCTGTCCCCGGTTAGGGCGCTGGCAGCGCGCCCGGCCTCCGCCGCGGCTAGGGCTGTCGGGGAGGAATGTGCCGGCCCCCGCCCCCGCGGCGGCTCCTCGCGGCGCCTATCACCGGACACGAAGTAAAAATCAAACGGAAACACCGCAGTGAGCTGTTGGTTTCAGTCCTGAAATGTGGTGGAAACACTGGTAAAACAAGTGTGCAATATTTGCACACCAACGTGTGCAAGTTGTGATTTTGCACATTACATGGTGTTTAACTCAAGTTGCACACTTGTGTGGTGTGCAAATTTTAGACGTTTTGTAAACGTTTAAATTCTGCACACTTGGACGTACACAGTTCTATGCTGTCAATAGGGAACCATATGGTGTGCAGCTGCTATACGTTTCGGAAGTGTCGAAAGTTTAAACACCAATTGACGTATAACATAGTTAGACACCACAAAGTGTCGAGAAAATGCACACTTGAACTTAGACGTCAATTGACGTGCAAAATTAAACACTTGTTTTACCAGTGAACGAAAGGAAACAGTTGACCTTTTTCCCGCCAGCCTCTGACAGCGCTAGGGCGGCGGGCGGGCAGAATGTCGTTGAGTGCCGTATGTCTAACCACACCTAGCTCATCAATAGCGCGATACAACGCTATCTCGCATCGGGAGTGGGAGCGGGACGGAGACACTGCGGCGGGGCGTGGCGTGGCGCTGTCGTAGACTATTCGTGGTTGGATGAACCCTGTTGCTCTCTGCCGCTCGGCCCCGCTCGGCTCCTCTCGCCTGAATGGATGTCTGCCTTGGCACTCTGTCGGAACCGGGACAAACGTTTTACAAGGCACCGGGCGGGCGTTATGGCGGAACGTGGCGGGTGGTGTCGCTGAAAAAAACACGATGGGCAAGGTAACGTTAGGCAAATAAAGCAATATAGGTGCGAGAAAAAAAATCCTTGTCTGTAGGAGATTTTTGGCTGGGCATCATGGAGGGACCAGCCACTTCGAATCCCAAATGTGTGTACTCTGTATTTACGTATTGAATACTCCCTGTATGCGTGCTTTACAGAATACTTTTACTATGCAGGAGTGTGTCTATGAATGCAGGTGACATATAGAACCCTTTCCTTTACTAGTGTTCAAGTGTGTACCTGGTACGACATTCAGTTTCTCTTGCACATACTTGAACACTCCTTTCAGTCAGTGGTATTCAGTGCATGGGGTATTCAGTCGATACTGAGTACTGGCAACGCTCTTTCCAGAGCATATCGCACTTGCAGCATATTTATCAAAAATTGAAGTTTTTAATTATATTTTTAAAACCTGGAATCGTTTCTTCTTTTCACCACTACGGGGATGACGGGGTGGCGCGCAGGGGTGGCGGCGCTGGCCGAGAGGGTCGTCGCCCTGTGGATTCGATTCAAGTTGGGAAAACGGGGAGGTAAAGAAGCAAAAAAAGGGGAGAAAAAGGACGCGAGACAGGAAAATTGATGACGCACAGAAATAATGAGCGCGGAGTTTGAAGTAATGAAGGGAACACTTTCGTGGTCCCTGCTCCCGCACCAGGACGCGCCCGGCCACGCCGCGCTATTCTGCAGGAGGTGAGAGAGGTGAGGAGAGAAAACGAGAGAGGCTGTGCGGAACTGAAAACGGACAGGAATACGTTAGAACTGCCCCCTCCCTTTTCCACCTCTTCCCTCCCCTCATTTTGCTCATCTGCGTGACGTTCATCGCTCAGTGACCCCCCCCCTCCCCCTCTTTCCCCTCACCACTCTAGCGTATATACGCGACGCGACGGCTTTTGTAAGCATTCCATTTTCCACAAAATCACGAAAGCCATTATCTCTTCCAGAGACGCAACTCCTGATGGCTCGGACAATAATAGGTAATGGGGGGTGGGATAGTGGCTCTGCCGGGCTCTGCCGTCGCCATGCAAACACGAAACAAATCACCGACTGCGATTAGCCAGCCGCTCCCGCAGTAAGTCACTGGAGAGAGAGAGAGAGAGAGAGAGAGAGAGACAAAAAAGAGGACAAACTAGCTCGTTTGTTGTAGGCTAACGCTTCCACATTCATGCGGCGTGTAACGGCATGGTAACGCGGAAAAGTGTGGTTACTTCTACTTTTTGTCGGCCCGACTTTTCCGCTCCGGCTACAGTCCGGCAGACTGTTGGTTGCCGCTGTGCACAATGGACAGCAAACCGCTGCCGGTGTTTACCGATCTTAATTGTTGCGGATTCCCCCATCATGATTAACTACCGTCACGTAGCAGCTGGCCGCCATGATTGCGATTTGCTCGCCACCTGCCTGTTCGTTCGTGCTTGCCTGCCGTCCCTCTCACTCTTCCATGCCTCGCAAATTTTTCATTTTCTTTCTTACTCTGTAATATTTTTTTTTTTTTGTTCGATTTGTGTGTTCGTTTGGGACGAGTGTCAATGCCGTGCCATTATCTCGGACGCTTTTTGTCGCGAGGTAAAGAGGTAGGGGAGGTAGGGGGTGCGTCGATGGGGTGGTCTCTGTACGCACGCTCATTACCGCGACGTGTGTGCCAGAGAGAGGGCAGAGAGAGAGGAAGGAAAGTGAGGGGACAGAGTGAGAGAGAGAGAGGGAGAGAGAGAGAGAGGGGTGTCTCTTGATCGATGGCTGGACAACGAATCCGACAGGCGCACCCTTTTGTTGAGGTGGATACCGTCGGGGATGGTTTTGGTTTGTCCGCCACCGCTGGTTACGGGGATTATGTAGTAGACTTACACAGCCGGAGGGGAGCGTTTCCCGATTTTCGAAACTGTTGTGCAAATTTTTGGAGCTGCTCCTCTTCGTTCCGTCCCAATCTTCTCTCTCCCTGTTTTCTGCATTAATTTAACCACGTCCATGCTCGTTTTCCTACCCCGATCTACTAAGCATTCGGCAGCCGATTGCCGCCGCCGCAGAGACAAGAGTCCCCCGCAAGAGGAATACTTTGCAAACTTTGGCGTCGTTGGAGCCCGGGTCCCGCTGAGGCGACGAAGCGGCGAGGGACCCTGGAGGGACCCGCTGGAGGAATTTTTCCCTCCTTCGGTCCAAATAATTTGAATGGGACATAATATCGAATACTAATGAATGTGATTTATGTCGAGGCGCAGTGCAGGAATGAATAAGCGAATGAATTCGGGTGATCGGCGCGCCTGTCGCCCGTGTTTGTTTTTCCCCGTCTTTGGCATAATTTATTTCGACGTCGCAAAATTCTTACATTTTTCTTTGCCGTCCTCGCGAAATGAAGTTTCTGCATAACATTACTGTCGTTATTTGGCTGAATGATTTCGGTGGGACGGCGCGGAAATTCATTACGTCTGATTGCGGGTGAAAGAAGGGCCCGCCTCTCCAGAGTGCCCCTGCAGGGGCGCGCGGCGGGGTGGCTCGGGCGGGGGTTAAAGTCAACTGAGTCGGAAGTTTTAAAGTTTGCGGCGACGAGAAAAAATACTGGTTTTCGGTTGTAGCCGGTCGGATTAGTGTTGCGGATAGGTGAATCGGAAACCGATGGCCGCGGCTGTTGGCTGTGCCGCCGGGGCAGTGCGTGGTGGCCGCGGAGGCACTTCCCTCTCCCTACGCGCGCTCCCCTCGCAGGCCGAAACCTTTTCATTTCTCCAGAATTTCGGGTGGTGCTGGGCTGTATTGGGGGGAGAATCGCGGACTCCTCCCGGCGAGTGGCAAAGAAAAGGAGAAGAGAAAATAAATAAGGATGCGATCAATCATGATTCCCATGAATATCACATATTCTTCCCTAAAACCCTCGTCGTGCTGCTCAGCCGTGAGGCAACGCAGCCGCGGGGCACGGGAGCGCCCGGCGCAGCGCGGCGCGCACTCCAGGCGATTTTTAATAAAGCATCGTTCCATCGGAAAATGTGAGCAGCCGCAACGGAAGAAGTACGAAAGTAACGGTTGGAGCTTGTTACTTCGAACGTGGCCCAATCAAACAGATGCTCGTCTTTTCCTTGGCTCGGTGCCCCGTCCAGTAACTCATCCGCCCCGGGACGGACGGCGGGACGGACCGAGGTGGACGGCTCACTTGTGAGGCGGCTGCAGGACACTTGGGCCAGGCGAACTTTAGCCAACTTTTTGGGGTGATTCCACTGGGGTGGGGGTAGTTGGGCGGGGCTGGCGGAAGGGCGCCTGATATATTGATGAGAGCGACGGCGCGGCGTGTGGATTTACTCGGATGACTCTTGAACAATCGGGCGGATGCATCATATATGCCATGATTGATGCACGATGGGGATGCGGCGGCGAAGAGGATTCCGTCGGCGCGCGGGGCTTTCAATCTTGTGTAGTGTGACGTTTTTCCTCATCCTCAAAGTTTTTCGAGTGAAAATTTATCCCCCCCCCCCTTCCCTCGTCGCGTTTTTGTCCATCTCCTCGTTTCACCCCTAGAATACCTATGAAATGTGAAGTAAGGGGAGAAAAAAAAATTGGCGGTGCCGGTCTTGTTTTGTTTTACAACCCCCATCCTGATTTGCACAAATGTTTTCGACACTCTCACCCTGCACCTCCATTATCCCGCCATCATCTCCTTCCCCTTTCAGAGCAGCTTTTCGCTTACTTCTGAAGAGAGACACCGCGAGCTTAAAACCAGAGGAGAGGTGCAAAAAGAAACAAAAGGTCGTAGAAAAAGATGGAAAAAAAAGAGGAATGACAAAAAAAATCTGTCGGTATTGTGACAACTTTTACCTGTGCGTGGCCCCAGACCGGCCCTGCTTTCGTGTCGTGGCTTCACCGCAGCAGAGCCGTAGTATACAGTATTAGCACGTGAAGCCCAAAACACACTTTCACCTCGCTGCATAAAAATGGAGACGGGCCCAAAACGACGAAATAAATATAAAACTAATATGGCCGGCATGACTTTAGTGAGGAGACGATTTGCGTTCAAGGTGAGACACGGGCCGTCCGCACCACCGCCACTCCTGCGACTTCAATCTGGTGGGCAGCCCCACCCCGCCCCAAACCACCCCGCCCTA
>NW_026267215.1:671486-672673 GCF_000697945.3 Frankliniella occidentalis | reverse complement strand
ACAATTAAATAAAAACATTTTTTTTTTGGTTTTGGTTGCCATATTGGGAGTGGGTTGGCGCGCAACGCGAAGCATAAAGTCTTTGTAGGTGTTAATTTGTCCTCCCGGCCTGAGTCCTGAGCCGCTACCGCCTCGGTCTGGTCTTGGCTTTGCCTCCTCCAAGGTGCGATACGGGTGGGGCGGGGAGCCGGGCCGGCTGTGCCAGCGCTGTGTGGTCCTCACAGCCTCCCACCAGCCTGTCATACTGCCCCCCCCCCCCATCCCACTCCCTTCTTCCACACCTTTTTACCTCTGGTCGTTGGTGTTGTTGATGTTGCTGTTGTTGGCGGTAGCTCGCTGCTGCTGCCGCTGCTTGTCCAGCTGATGCTTGTGACTGTGTACTTAAGCCTGGCTGCCCATGCGTGCGTCGCGTGAGAGCGCGCCAAAGAGCAGCGCAGCGAGGATTTCCTAAATTAATCACACTTGGTAACATTTTGTTCCTTATGCCACTCTAGTAGGAGAACCCGTTGCAGCCGTGCAGGATAAGCGCAGCGACCTACCATTGTATTTTGCCATACTGATCACGACTTTGGGTAACTCTGCGATCACCTGCTGCGTACGCTCCTCCCTCTCATTCATTTCGTCTAGTCTTGAGAACTATGGGGAACGCCTTGCGTTTGAATCTCTCTATATCCACTTTTTTGGCTCTCTCCGCGCTTTTTGGACGAAAACGTGAAAAATCTCAGTCTTTGTTATCTGGCCGCCGTCGGCTGCCGTGGCCGTCCTGACCCTGACGGAGTGACGGTCGTGGCGAGGTGTCGTTGGACGCGACGGCGACGCGGCGCTGAGCGATAGCTGCCGGCCGTCGATGGCGGCCCGGGGACTCTGGCCGTGTATATAATTAAGATTACATCTCGAACTGTCCACCGGCGGCGGCGCGGAGGTGCCGGCGCGGCGTCCTCTGTGCGTCTGTGAATAATCCCGCGTGTGTGTGTCGTAGAGTCTCGTCTTATTCACAAGTCTGTGACTCATCGAGCGACGACACGGTGGAAATACTCGTTCTCTTTCACGGGGTGATGTAGGCCGTGTAACTCGCAAATCCGAACCCCTTTTGGAGCGGCGGGCGGAGCCTGCGGCCGCGGCGGGCGGATAGGCCCGCGCTGCCGCGCTCTGCACACCGAGACGAACGGGGCCAGGCGGAGGTCCCC
>NW_026267215.1:665637-666476 GCF_000697945.3 Frankliniella occidentalis | reverse complement strand
CGGCCCCCGCCCCACCATCTCCTTAAATTGGAGTTAATGAACGCACTCCTAATCGCATCCGCCTCTCCTTCTTCCTTTGTTTCTGTGCGCGTCGTGCCGGGCGTGGCGCGGCGCGGCGGGGCCTAGAGAGACGGAAGCGGCGCCGGCCGGAGGAGACTTGGCACGTCATTATAAAAGTCGCGCTATTGAAGAATTTTCTCTCCCGGCCGCGGCGGGCAGGCGGGGCCCTGATGAGGCGGAGCCGAGCGGATGGCCGAGTCGTGTTAAACACATTAGATGGAGTCAATGATCGTCATGGCCACTGCTGCTGCCGCGGCGGGGCGGGGCGGGGCGGGGAGGGGCCGGTGGTTGGCGACACTGTCCTGTCCGCCGCCGTGGAGGTCAAGCCGGGCCCCGCCCCGCCCCACCGCCAGCGTGCGTTATGTCAGATGGTATCACAACGGCAGCGTCCTCCTCCTAGGCCGGGGCGTGGCGGGGCGTGGCGGGGTGGGGCCAGGGCAGGGCGGGGCTGGTCCCGGCAGATCATCCCGCACGTTTCGCACGTTTTCCTCGCAGTGTTTCCACAGCCGCCCGCCGATTTGTCGCTGCCGGCCGGTCGCTGGTCCCCCGGAGGTTGTCGACCAGCAGTGCTGCTGCTGCTGCTGCCGCTGTTCCAGCCTCAAATTATTCCCCAATCAACGCCGTGGTCCGGCCCCTCGGCCCCGGCCAGCCCACAGCTCAACGCTCTCCCACGCACAATGTAGACATCAACCCTCCTCGTCGAATGAATCAAACCGCGAAGCCTTTTAAAACTGTTTGTGTCCAAATGCCCGGAACTCTTCCTCCTGCCCTCTCCCCAC
>NW_026267215.1:660136-665587 GCF_000697945.3 Frankliniella occidentalis | reverse complement strand
CCCCCCCTCCGCCATGAGAGCGAGCGAGACAAACGAAAAAAAATGCCGCCGCCGTGGTGTCTCCAAACACGGCGCAAGAACAAGAGCGACAATTATCGAGGCATCGGACCGTGCGGTGAATCTGTAGGGACATTAACAACAGACCGGGCGTCAGGTGGGGATAGAGAGAGACGGGGAACTTCTTACAAGGACGCGCCTGTCTCCAGCGCCCTTCCCATGTCCGACTCTCATCCATTTCTCCTCTTCACACGGGTCACACGACGATACGTCGCGAAATATGAAACGAAACGGCGTTTCTGCCGAACGTTTTTCTTTTTTCAATTCCGTGTAGGTCTAAGTAGAGCTCGGTAGGCTGCAATTAGCAGCCATCGCGGCCCACGGAGGCCCTGGGGGGTCCGGCGGGACGCGGCGGGACGCGGACGTCCACCGAGCCCAGTATTAATCCGTAACAAGAGCAAGAAGCAGAAGGCCGCGAGAGCAGCGCCAACAACAACGGCGTCTCTCGCCTCGACTCTCCAAGTAAAATCGTAAAAGTCAGTCCACTGTAACGGGGAGGCGGCGGGCGGACAGAGAGTGAGAGGAGGGGGGGGGGGGCAGAGCGGGGCGCAAGCAAGCGACTGGAAGCTGCTCACAATGAGAGATGTCAGAACGGCACCTCCGGCCCAGTAATAAAATGTCGGATATAAAACTACTTGTAACACACCGTACAACATGGCGGCGGCCTGGAGGCGGCCCGGGGGCGGCAGCCTGGGGGCGGCGGCCCCGCGGCTGTTTGTGCTGCCGTGTGTGTCGCCGGCGGGGGGCGGCTTCACTTCTGGAAGGGAAGGGCTGCTCATGTGCAGGGCGCCCTGCTGCCGCTTGGGGACCCCGCCGCCAGGCAGCGCCACCGGCCGTGCCCCGCGGCGCCCGCGTCGAGATCAAGTTGGCGAAAAGCTGTCATCGTCAGTAAGGCCAAAACAACTGAAACAAACATTGGTATAGTACTTTAGTCATTGTTATTTTTCAACTATAAAGTTCTTGAACAATTCTATTTCGTTTTTATTTTTTGAGAGTGGGTGGGAGGCTTCGGCCGCTTGGTCCAGGTCCAGGTTGGAAGCTGCTTCATCTCGCTACCTGCGCGTGTTCCCTGCCTTTGTTTGACACGGCCCAACCTCCCATTGAGCAGCCCGCCAGCCCCAGAGGCCAGCCCCAGCCGGGCGCGCACGTAAATGAGAGCGCAGCTTTGATTGAGCCTCGTGTGAGGAGCGGAGCAGCGGCAAAGCCAGGCTCTCCATAGAGATGTGTAACGTCGTCCCGGTAAACATTTCTGCAAAAGAAAGAAAACAGATGCGAATGAGAAAAATGCATCGATTCTGGGGAAATGACTGGCTTACTCATCCCCCTGCCAGCATCCCCTTTGACCCCCCCCCCCCTCCCCACGTCTTCTTCCTCCAAATCCCACCTTTTGTTGATCATTAATGGATGGCTGCTTGGGTTGAGGGACGCGCCCCAGGGACACATTCTCAAAACATCCAAACTGTCGAATGGGTGAGCCCACCTGGGACTGACCGCAGGAGCGCAGCAGCCGAAACGCATACTGCACAGTAATTATACGAGCAGCAGCCAGGATTTCTTTTCCTCCGTCTTTCCCTCTTCCCGTTCCCCCTGTCCCATCTAGCAGGGCCCGCACCATTTGGTGGAAAGCTATTAAAACAGGACAGTACCATTTATGAGATTTTGTGTCCCAGCCTTGTCGCTTCTAATGGATTCCGGGGCTCCTCGTATTTTTTTGGTGTCGGGGAGTGACAGGGGCTGATCTGCGTCCATCGATCCTCTAAAACGTGAACCTTTTGAAAAGGAGACCACGGACCACATGGATGGCGTTTTAGAGAGGTCTAGAGCGAACTTCCCCCACCTCTCCTTTGAATAAATTTTTACGAGGCGAAACTCAATTCATTCCTCCCCTCTCCTTTTCCCTCTTTGCCCCTGCCCGCCTCCTATCCTCATGGTGGGATGACTGAAGAGTTTTCAATTTTTACCGGAGAGCTGGAGGAAGACAGTGGGCAGGTTAGGCCGGGGTGCGGAGGTGGATAGGGTAGGATGACAGAAGATTCTCGGTGACAATCACTTCTCCTGCGGCCTGCTGCTGCTGCTGCTGCTGCTGCCGGCTGAATGAGTGACTCCTGCTGAGTTTGATCTCTTGAGGACAAGGGCGTCCCCTTCTTTTGTCTAGAGATAAATCTTGTGCGCCCAAAGTTCCCTCCGGATGCCGGCCTTTAATATTGTTATTGCTCAAACCGTATCAGCGCACAATAGGACACATGTGTGCCGGGGGCAGGGAATTGTCACGGCTAAAACTTCCGCTGTCGTACCTGTGCATGGTGATATGTGAAATTCCGCGTCATGTTGGATTCGACTTTTTGTTCACCTGCGCTTTGCTTTTTCATTTAAGCTGAGGGCAGTTGCTGGTTGGTTTGATGATAAAGCTCGGTAATTTTCGAATAAGAAGTGTAGAAACGAGATATGTGCGCGAGTGTTGTGGAGAAGCCGTGTGACAGCGATCAAGTGATGCCACAGACCGTGGTGAAGGGAGCTAATGGCTGCGTTAGACCCTCGTTCCGAATCATAACGCATGTCGAAATCGTCCGTTTGCCGGTTATTTCTAACGGCGTAATAAAAGCCGCGGCTGCGCCGACATTTCGTGGATATAAATGCTTTGCTTCGCCTCATTTTAAAATGTGTGTCGATAAAGCAGGAAACTGTAAATAGGTTACGCGTTGGTGCATCGGCTGCGAATCGCGCTCGACTTATTGGTTGATTTCCGCTCTTTTTACCCTCCCTGCCGAAAAACCTATAAATTATGTTGGGCCTCTGTCTCCCGTGTCGCCCGTTATCCATAAAACGGCTGAGAGAAATGAACGCGCGCGCACTACGCGGACCGAAATGTGTCAAATTGGCATCGGCGGAGGGAGGGATATCATCACACACGGTGCACCGGCCTGGCTGCCGTCGCCGCCCGCCTGTCGAAACGCTTCCAAAGAAAGTGTGAGTTTTCATTACCGAGGCGACACTGGTGCATCCGGTGCGCGCAGCTTGCCTGCGTCCAAATATGCAGCCGGAGGAGGAGGAGACTCGTAAAAATAGGTGGCTGCTCTGCACCGCACAAAATCAAGCAGCCGAAAGTGTCGTTTGTATCAAAGGCGGTGGCAGCGCGGCGGTGGTGGGGGAACGAATGGGATTGGGAGTAAGCCGAGTGGGGCCCGGTGGGCCCGGTGGGGCCCGGCGGGCCCGGTGGGGCCCGGGCACAGCCAGCCTCACCTCACATCACGCCTCCTCTACAAACAATCACATTCCACCGTCTCACCTACCGACCCCGCCCCCCTACTATTCGCCGGGCGTGGCGAGCGAGGGGGGCCGTATGAGTAAAAATTATGTTAATGTGAAGGGGGTTGGAAGGAGACGACGACGCGGGCGGAAACACACAGGTGATGGATGGTCATTCCTGCTCATGCTTGATGGATGCCCCGGTATCGTTTAGTGGAACTGCTTCGCCATATTTCATATGCCTCGAGAGACATTCACACTCGCCGGGAGGAGGGAAAGGTGAGGAGGAGGAGGAGGAGGGGGTGGTGGAGATATGCACGGCCGACTGGGGGACGACGTTTGGAAATCGACGGCGACGTTGATATCGAAAGAGCATCGAGTGTCGTGAGTGACGTTCACGGAATTTCCGATATATGTGCTCCCATTCGGAGCCGCACGGACTGCCGCGGTGGGTGGGAGCGGGACAGGAGAGAGAGAGAGAGAGCAAGGGCGAGGTTCTGCTCACGTGACTACCTGTTAGGGGTACTATCGATCCCGTCCGCGCCAAGTTATGGGGCGCAAGGAACACCCACACGACGTTGCATATCACATCCCATTATCGGGGTTGGAGATTGGGTGGAAGTGGTGGGGGAGGGAGGTGGGAGAGAAGAGGGGGCGGGGGGGATTCATCAACGTCTGGACAGATCTCTACTTGGGCAGGAGTCCCCCAGGTGCTGCGGTGGTGCAGTCTCTATGCCATCGCCGGAGACGCGGTGTGACTGCTCGGAAAACTGTCCCTGAGAAAAGGTGTGGGGCCTTGAGTGAACAGGACCCCCCTCTAATAGAAGACGAGTCCGTTTCAGAGTTTGCCAAACACACAAGCGCGCCCAGAATGGCTCCTCTGCTCTTCAAGGAAGACCGATAAGTTTTCTTTACACTAATTCACACAGTAAAACCTTTCAGAGAAGGAAAAATTTTGCCATTTCAAACTGTCTTAAAAATGTGTAAAATGAGTCGTTAGCGAAGGATGATGCGCACAAAATCATGTCCTTGGGACAAAACATTGCCTTCTCATTTAGTGTGTCCAGTTAGTCTTCGAACACTCTTTTGATCATTTAACGATGTTTTTTGGTGCAATTCAGTATTTTCGTTGTTTTTGTTTCGGGCACTTTTTCCAAGGCTAGTAAAACGGGATTTCTTTTGACGGCGCGTAGCTCGCTGGCTGCCGCCCTCATTCACCGGAGGCGAGGCCGTGCTGCGCCGCGTTTGCGACGCGTCCGCCGATGACACGTCGATTAGCTCAGATAAAAGAGAAGGGGCTGCGGGAGCGTGGCGATGCCTGGCGATGCGCCGACCTCTCCGAGGCACGCGCGCGCGATGGCACAAAAGGACACCCTGGACCGCGAAAGGGTTATACGAACTAATGCCTCCCCGTCATAATTTATGTTTCGACATTATCCCCGCAGCCAGTCGTCGTCGTAGCTTTATGGAAAATCGATTTTTCTTCGACCTATAATCTACAGATGACTCACGCAGAGCTCCGGGCGCGGCGGTGCCCCCGTGTGTGTGTGTGTGTGTGTGCGTGTGTGCGTGCCAAGGGGGAAGAGAAGGGGTGGCAGGCGGGGAATAACGAGATACAAAATATGGGATTTCAACTCTTTGTCGAAAGGCTCCATGCGAAATAAAAATGGATTTCGCCGCTGCTGTTTTCCTCGGAGACGTGATTTGTGTCGTTGGCAACTCTTTCTCTCTCGCCGCTCTCCCCTCCCCCTCCCCCGGGGGCACGCGCTTGTTCGCTCAGAGGAGAGGGAATTGGCACATCTGCTGTTTGCAGACGACGCGTTTGGACAAACGGGGAAAAGGGGTTGATGATGCGAGCGCCGCTGCCGCCCGCACACGTGATTTGTTTAAAAATAACAAATAGCCAAACGGACGCATGGGAAAAGTAGCGCGGAGGATTTGGACAGCAGACGAAGCACAAAGTAATGTCGCTGGCAGAGAGAGAGAGAGAGAGAGAGAGAGAGAGAGAGAGAGAGCCGAGTTGTGCGTCGAGGCGGTCACAAGCGCCCCAAATGGCCGCGCTCTTTCAAAATGGCGGCGGTAATTACGGACCACGCGACAATTATGTTGGCGCGAGGTGCGCGGCTCGGGGGGAAGGGGGTCGTGCCG
>NW_026267215.1:658638-660054 GCF_000697945.3 Frankliniella occidentalis | reverse complement strand
CCCCCCCGCAAAGCTTGCGCGTTTATTCCGCGGAGGGGTACGGCCGGCCGACGCACCGGCTGCGGCGCCACGTCAGCCCGGGAGGGACGTACAGGTAATTGCGCGCTTAAATATGGATACTAATAGCTCGAATTATAGGCGCCGCATGGTACGGTGGTGCTGCGCCCTGGCGGCCGTGGTGTGAAGCTCTGCTGTTGTGGCGTGGTGGCACCGCTCCCACGACTGTGTGTGTGTGTGTGTGTGTGTGTGTGTGTGTCATCGGCGGGACCTAGCCGGTCGTCCTGTCCGATCCTATCGATTGCAGTGACGTCTATAATTGGCTACTTAGTGCGCCAATGCGGCCTCTAGGCCCCGCGAGCCTCCCCCGCTGTGAGAGGTGGTTATTGAGTTGAACCAGTCGTTGTTCCCACGTGGAGCTCACGGCGGCCGGGATATCCACGTGTCGCCCCGTGTGGCCTACCGTTTTACGCGCCCTGGGCGGCCGCAGAGGTTAGGCGCCGTGCCACACCCCGCCCGGCCTCGCCAGACCCTGCTGGCTGTCAGATTGGGATTGATGGTTGATGACTTGGGTAGATTTCCTTCAGTATCGAATAAATACTGATCCGGAGCCCTTGGCGCGCCCGCGATAGGGTGGGGCTGCAGCGGGCTTTAGAGCCGCTCGTGCGTGCAGCGGGACTGTCGTGTGTGACGTCAGAAATCCATCGCGCGTCGAATTGAAAAAAAAAGCGCGACTCATTTATCATTTATGAAATGGCGACGTGTCGTCCACTCCGGCCGCCACCGCCGCTGCTGCTGCCGCTGATATCAGCTTGCCATTGTCCTGCGCCACAATGAGATAAATTCGCAAAAATATATATATATCCTTCATTGTCTATTATATTGTATATCGATGCGGCAAACGACATAAAAAAGCGCCCGCTGCCATCACGGCTTCTGCAGGAGCAAAGAAGGTTTGCGAAAAATGAGCATGACCCTAACCCACTCGCCATGTGCGAGCCCACCCCTCTCCCTTTGTGCGAGCCCCGAGCGCGTGCGGCCATCTTTTTGTTTCATTTGATTTCCCCTCCGTACCTCCCCTCCCCCCTCCCCTCTCTCCTCGTGTGTGTGTGGCACACGCGTTTGCTATTTCATTATTTGGAATTTTTCCTTTTCTTTCATCATTTTTATGACCACGTCGCTAATTCCCTCGCGGCATCGCGCGACAAAAGTCCGCGCAGAGCGAGATAGAGTGCGTCGCGTTCGTTTGTCTTTTTTACCCTCCCTCTTTTTTTTTGTTTTGTTTAAATGTCGATGCGGGACGAGTGCTTTATGCGTTCGGCAGGCAGGGGCGGTGCAGAGCTGATAAAAAGGTTGTGTCTTTGGATTGGCGAAACGTAATTCGAAATGCAGCGCGGGAAGGGAGGGAGGGGGGGGGGG
>NW_026267215.1:656431-657448 GCF_000697945.3 Frankliniella occidentalis | reverse complement strand
GGGGCGGCATGGGGGCGCGAGGCAGCGCACCACCTCCACGGGCCGAAGGAGACGGAAACTCTTTTTCCGAGTACTGTCCGCCGCCATGGCCGAGGATATATAATGAAGCAAGGCCCGATCTCAAAGTCATTTATTCTCTTAAGCTCCGTTCGTAATCAAGCGGTAACCCGATAGGCCCGGCCGCGGTGTCAACCTATTAGTCAAACAAACTAGAGGCGCGCTGAATCAGATCGGGTCACGGCGCCTAATGAAGAGGGCCTGCGGGGTCAGTGGTCTGTTTGAACACCTCGGCGCTGTCAGCCCGGCCCAGGCCCAGGCCCCGGCCCAGGCCCCCGCTCATTCGGACCCTCGCGATTAATTGTCGCGGTCGCCGAGTTTCTATTGCGGTCCGGACGAGTGTCGGGCCGAACAAACCAACGCGAGAGCTCCGCAACAACAGCCCATCCATCAGCCGCTGATGTAATAACGAGTTTGACGCGCATTTTTGACGTTTGCTCTTTTGTGTCTGTTTGTAGGTGAGTGTCGAGGAGGGCAGCCTCGCTGTTGCAGCAGCCTCAGCAGCAGCAGCAGCCCCTTGGTTAAACACCGTGAGTTGGAGCCCCCCAGGGGGGTGAATGTGCCCCGCCGGGGACCCCGCCCGGCCCGGGCTACGGCCGGGCAGCCTCACTAATTAATACCGAGTGCGCAGGTTAATCGGTTCTGGTGTGTACCCCATTAGTTTGCAGCCGGACCAGTCCCATTTGACTCCCGCTGTGACTGAGAAGGCGTTCCCCTCGGCTCTGTCTGCTGCTGTCCCTCTCTCGCTCGGGCGCGGGGCCAGCGGGCGGCGCAGCAGCCGCGGCTCGATGTCGCTCTCCTCCTTACTCTCCCTCCCGCCCTCCCTCCCTCTCCCTCTCTCTCGCTCCCGCTTTCCCCCTCTCTGCCTCTCTGCCTCTCTCCCTCCCTCCCTCTCCTTATCCCTCTCTCCCTCTCGCTCTACCTCCCTCTCTCCCTCCCGCTCTCCCTCCCGCTCTCCCT
>NW_026267215.1:645334-653995 GCF_000697945.3 Frankliniella occidentalis | reverse complement strand
CGAACCCTCCCCGCGTAATTATCAACACGCGATACGGCATTAAGGAAATTAATATTCTACTAGTAATTGGTCGTTGTATGCGCACGCTATGCCCTCCCTGCCCTCTGTGCCGGCCGGGCCCGGGGGCCGGGCCTTGGGGCCGGGGGCGCGCACCGCACCACAGACCGCTAGCTAAATTTGAAGAAACGCCGCCGTTTTTCCCCTGCTCGCCGTGGCTTGCGTGTGATCGGCACCTGTCTACACCAATGGCCAGCACGCGCGTTGCTCGGGGGGTGCTGCGGCGACGCCTTCGAAATTGCATGGTACTTGTGATAGTACACATTTATGTATTGAGCTGGCTGACGTGTCTGCTGTGTCCTCTAAATACACGATAGGGATCAAATATTAAAGCCACGGTGTCTGCTTCGTACGGCATGCAACTACATTAATATATGGCGTTAGTTAATTTCCTGCCCGTTATGGGAATCGAATCGAAACGAAGTTTTGTCATCTGTGAGGGCTTGCAATTATTTATTATTGTATTATTCGCATTTTGCTCCGAGGGTGGCAGTATGTTTAGAATAAAGTTAATTACTTAAGTTTGGGACCTTTGTAACAGAGCACATCAAGTTGAACTCGTAATCGTCCTGCCTATATGGTCGGGTAAAGTGGCGGTTGCGTTTTGTTTTGGTGTTAAGTTTGTGGGTCTGCGCGCAGGCGACGGGACGGGAGGTGGTATCTGTCTATCGCGCACCTGTTCAGCCCGCCGAGCGTCAGCTGGTCGTGGGTCGGGCCACGGACCTCCTCGCGGGCCAAAATGAGTGCTGGAGCGTCGTCGTCTGGCGCCTAACAGAAAAGGAACTTAACTATCCTCTAGAATTCCCTCGTCGAATTCCGTCGAAGTGCCAGAAGCGATGTCTGCTAACGTTGGAAAATCCTTTGGAAGTCCTTTAGTACGACCCTACCCTTGGACCCTAGAAAAGCATAGAGAAGCGGTTCTGCACTTGGTCAAATAAACTAGCAATAACAGCACACTGTAAACTAAGACAAAGTTGCGATAAAAATAAGTTAACCATATGACCAATTTTACAACCAACCTCAACACAGATTTTTTTGTCATCTACTAAATACATTCTCATGAAAATAACGTGATGGTTGTAAAAATAATTACCAATGATCCCCTGGTTTTCTTCAGAAGTTATTTGTATTTGCTTTACAGGGCACCCAGGAAAAGGAAGGAAGGAAAAAAGAGTTTATTGGTCCAAGTAAATTTGATCCAGCAGTGTGATTTTCAGTGTTAGGTGGTTTGCTCCTATATTTAAAAATAAATTCCCTAATCCAAACGTGTTATTGCCCAAGTTGTTGCTTTGTTGAAGGTGCAAAATTGAAGATAAGAGTCAAACCATGACCATAGGACCAAGAAACGATTTCATTAGGTGTACTGTTTTAAAGTAGCCAAGGTTCAAGGGATTGGAATACGTGTTGGTTACGTATCTGCCCTGAATTAGAACTCTACTGGTCGTTATATTTGGTCCCTCATACCAGCTGATGAGCTGGGGCGAGATCAGCCATGCCGCCGCGGCTGCTGCGGAGCGCTCACGAGGCACGCGCTGGAGGAGCCGACACTTAGGCGAACCCACCTGAGTGGACAAACGCACATCTTGTTCAATTCAATGAGGAGTTTTGCGTCCCTCCCTCTTCCCCGAAAAATTTGGAAGAACACCATTGCAAATAGGGATATAAGACCACTACTTTCTGTTGAGGGATGCGCCTGGCCTGGCGGGCGGGCCCGGGAGAAATGCACGTGAAAATCCGTGTTCCGCTGGCGCACGCGACCCGGCTGCGAGGCTATCTCCATCTGGGCAACGGAGCGGGAAAACAGCAGATGACACGGGGACGAAGACGGACGCGCACTCTTTCATCTCTCTCGCTCCTGGAGAGGCCGCGATGAAGTGGGGCCGGGAGCGGCTCGAGTGGGAGAGAGAGGGGCGCAATGAGGGAGAGGGGGTACGCGCCGCGCTTATTAAAACGTCACAAACGCTATCTAAAGTGAGCATCTCCACGGCCTCCTTTGTAATTACGTTTCGGCGATGCCGAGATAACCTGTCCGGAGTCTTTTCGGGGCCTTTTGTCATACTCTCCCACGCGCGCCGTGTGCCGCATGGCAGCAGGGAGCTCCGGAGATGACTCTACAGTACCGCGTGCGGTTTGACGAATGTAAAATTAAGCTCAGACTACTTCTGTTTAATCTCATACTGTCGTCGTCATGGCCTGTCCAAGCTGCTATGCCCCTGGCTGCCCTTCATCAACAGGTTCTTAACCCTCGTTGACCCGGGGCGTGGCGGGGCGTGGCGGGACGTGGCGGCCGTGTGCGGGTGGGCCACCTGGCCACGCATTAATTGAGTAATGAATGCGCACAGCTAATTGCCCATCACGCCTACTGTCCGCGCCGCGGAGCAGGCCCGGCCCGGCCCGGGCGTGTTCCGGTGGGCGGGCCGGCGCGCGGGGAGGCGCCGGACACAGGTGTGAGGAAGGGGCCGGGTGGGCGGCGCGGCCCGCTGGGATTCAATTAGACAAAGCATCACCTGGGCCTTTCTCTGTTTATGAATACAGATTTTTGAGCGTGACTGTACATAATATTCCTACTTGACGGAAGTCTTTGTCATTTTTGTCGCCGTGCCGGTGGAGTGCACTGCAGGCCGGCCCGGGCGTACGGTGCTCCCGGAGTGCCATTTCAAACAGGATCCGCGCCGCGTACCTATACCCCGCCCCGCCCCGCCAGCCTGCTTCAACGATTTACCGCCGTCGCGGCGTTGTGCTCCATAGTGTCGCTGCGGTGGAGGCGGCTCGACCAGACCACGCGACGGAACAGTCCGCGCTCAGTCCGGCTCGACTCGTCTCAACATTTGCTCTCTCGCTCTCTCCCCCCTCCCTCTCTTTTCCCCCTTCTATTTCCTCGCCGCTCGTTTCGCAGGTCTATACTGATTTACAGGGCAAATACAGCCGAGGAGAAGGATAAGATGGAGACGTGGGGCGGGAGGGGAAGGGGTGGGGCCGTATTTGCCATCCGGACGGGACGAGTGGCGCTCGGTCATTTTCTCTCGTTATTAAGACCAACGCGCATGAATTATGCACTGGTGGCGCCGCGGGCAGGGCGCAGCCGCAGGGCCGCCCCCGCGCTGGAAATACACAAACTCGCCTCACTATGATTATCTCGATGATTGTGCTCGCCCCACAGCCCACAGCGCTCGCCCGGGTGTATTGACGAGAAATTCACATTTTTATCAAGAGTTTGTGTAGCGGGGCGGGGCGGACCGTGTCAACAGCGGTACGACGACGTCGAGGGCAGCGGCCGCCCCCTTTCCTGTATTCCCTCTTTGCAGAAGTTCTCGCCTGTCCTTATTTGTTGAGTTGTTTCCCCGTAATTATCACGCAGTCACTGTGTGTGTGTGTGCGTGTGCACGTGTGCCCCGCGGTGTTCGCGGCTTGTTCACACCGTGACAGCTGCCGCGCGCGCGGTTCCCTTCTTTATGTTTTTTGAACTGTTGTGTCGTCGCCAGCCGCGCGTCTTCTCGGCGGAGCGGCGTCGAGTTGCTGTGAAAATAACCATTGTGGTATCTGACTGGAACTGTTTTTCTTTTCATGGGTCAAGAATTTGGGTCCGACGATTATCTGGCAACACCGCACCAACCGGCAGTCACCTGACAAAGGACCCCTCAAGAAGGTAACAACTACTTTCTATATTTTGTTAAAAAATGGAAAGGCTTTAATTAAAGAATGGCCGGTTACCAAAAACTGATTTTTAAAAAGTGTGGAATTTGTGGTTGTTACCACTTCGGGTGTTTCTAAATCTAAATAATACCCATGGTCTTTTGTGTATACTACGTGTTTATACAAAACGGGCACTAATGGAGAGAACTATAGGTTCTTTTGCAACGAGAGAACTCTTAAGAAAATCCCTACGAAAAACGTTGAAGGTTTCCCCACGGGCGCCCGCTCGTCACGCGACGGTTGGCACTCCTCGGCTGTTTGGACGTCATAAAATGCTCCGAAAATTTTTGTGTAGCGGCCGCCCTGCTGTTTCTCCAGGAAGGGAGCCTCTGCTATCGGTCCCACCGCATCAGTCGTTTGAAGGGGGAAATTGTGGCGTGAGTGTGTGTGTCTGAATGCAGACATGTTGGGAAAACGGATCGAACTACAACGGTGACAACGGGTGTGCGGACGACGACGGCGATCGTTAGAGAAACTTTTTGGAAATGTGGGTGTGTTTCATGTCATTTCAGTTAAATGCTGTGCCTCTCTGTGCTGCCATCCCGGTCTGCATAGAGAATGTATACGCAACTCTGTCGGACACGTGCCGAGGTGTTATAGCCAATAACACTTGTTTTATAGTGCAGGGCGCCGTTTAATTAGAGAGTCGTTCTGCAGTTTATTCGCCATGGGGTGGGCGAGTTCTCTTCGCTCTCCTCTCTGAAGCACCGGGTGCAAGAAAGGTGGAGATGATAAACGTTGCCATACGAATACAAGTACATCGTTTTTGTTCGTACGATCTCAAAGAAGGTACATCTCATGAGAATTGAGCTATTTGTCGCCGAAACGACGCAATAAACGGTGTCGAGGAAGCAGTACTGTGCACATCAAGTCATGATTAAAGCAGCCCTGGGGCCGTTCTCCCCCCCCTCCCTCCTCCCCGCCCCACCCCTACCCATTCGACGCGGATGTGGCACAAGACGAACTTCGCATTCACGGGGACTCATCTCGGCCTCGAGCTCCTCTCTGAATTGCTCCTCGCGAAAACATTCTAATTAAGTTGAGTATAATTGGTGTCATTTCTCTGTTTGCGGGTCCCTGAGCTTGACTTTCTGACTGGGTGCTCTCTCTCTTTCTCTCTCTTTCCCTGATTGCCAATTTGTTCCTTTTGCTCATTCAGCGGGCGTAAAAACGCACAAGAGAGGGGAAGGAAGAGGGCAGGAGAAAAGGAGAGCTTTGTTCCCCCTCTCTCCCCGTGGGCCCTCTGGTACGGAAGAAGTGTTGACTTGAGGAAATTTTTTAATTACTTAATTTATCTTTTGCGTACGCCTCCTAATAAGACCCCATCAGTCTGATCCGACGTATCGCTCGCCTTTTTTTTTCATTCAGCCATTTTTTTTATCTTCATCCCTCACCGCTAATGCCCTTTCACAATTTTAATTCATCTTCATCAAGCCTCCCTCGGCATATTTGCGTTCGGAGGCGAGGAAACTCCCCTTCACCGGGCTGTTCAGTAAGAGGAGCAAGAGAGAAGGGGAAGTGAGAGAGAAAGGGGGGAGTAAAGTCAACTCTTTGGGGCGCCAACCTATAACCGCATAATAGAGTAATTAGAGAATTAATTACAAGCACAACCCCATCGCCACGCTCCGCACGCGCCAACAGGTGGCTCACCCCTTACTGAAACAATAGCCTCCCCTAACAGCGCGTGTAATTGTCGCCCCGACTAATTGCTTTGTTAATTTTTTTTCGCTCTGCTCTTTGTTTTCTTCTGACCGCAGCGACACAAGCAACCCTCTGCACCCTATGGTTGTTGCCATTGTTTCATTTTTTTTTCCTTCATGCATACTTCTTGAGCGCGCGGCGCGCGTAATGCTTCTATTGTTTTACACGCAGGGTGGAGTGCTGACCGCCATCAAAACGCTTGCAACCCCTTAATCTGTTTAATCACTGCCCAAGAGAGCCACCGGGAAGGGGAGAGAGTGGTGTTCGTGGTGCCGCGGCCGGTGGGGTGTTAGCGTATCAAATTGAGCTGAGGTTATCAAAACCGCGGGGCGCGGGAATAGGGGCTCAAGGGTGTGTCCACGTTATGGACTGATGATCAGAAGTCGTTTTTAAACTCTTCGCGTCAAGGATTCTTATCAAGATGTCTATACTAAATCAGACTATTGAGCAGGCGAATTCCCACTGCGACAGCAGTGGCACAAGGAACTGCCCTTGAGAAAAGGTTAAATTAAAACTAAATTAGTGTTCAATTACGTGGTAATTTGCTGGTAATTTGAGACTGTTAAATTAACATGTCATTATGTTTAAATTAAAGGTCCGAAATGTAATTACTCAGTAATTAAAATTCATTTAAAACTAATTTATGTTCAATTACTCAGTAATTGAATTTTGGTGGTTTAATGTAATGTTAATGGATGGTAGTTAATTACATTTTAATGAGAAAAAAAGCCAAATTTGGGGAATCGAACCCGCGACTTTCGTGTTACAAGTCTGCTATGCTAACCACTCTGCCACCACGGCTTCTTGGTACGGCTTAGGGCCGGAGAGGATGTCTTTCTTAGACCAGATGTCAGTCATAAGATTTTAATTACGGTGTAATTAACGGGTAATTTATCAAACTTTAATTAAGGCTTAATTAAATATTGCACGCAGAAAATTTCTAAGTCCTGAAATGAAAAGTAACTTAATTACCCTTAAATTAAAGTTCTATTTACTTACATAGAATATTTGACAGCACCCAAAATTGAGTATGGTTTTAATTAAAGTTAAATAACATTGCAGTTTACTGTTCATTTGAGGACTTAGACCTATTCTGGGCAATGCGTCTTTAATTTATTTTAAATTAACTTTAAATGAACATGTAATAAACGGTTAATGACCAAAAAAGCACTAAATTACTTTTAAATTACATTCTAATTTAATTTCTGCCACTTAATTACACTTTAATTACTGAGTAATATCTCATAAATTACATAGAAATTAAACCGTTTTACAAGGGTGTTTCCTACAGTCGCAACAGTAGGTCTTGTTCTTTTTCTACTGTTTGATTTTCAAAGTTGCGTGGCGTGGTACAAGAAAGTCTGATTTTTGAGGTAAAATAGTGTACTAACTACCTCGACAAAACAAATTAACCATCCTTTGCATTTTTTTCTGAGTTCAGAGAGCACAATCGTGCATGTTTCTGAGTTTTCCATGTGCTGTCACGCGGTTAAATGGTGGCGCGCTTCGATTCTCTTGAAACCAATTTCCCTATTCAGGTGGATAGCGATGGGTTGGGAAAACCAGCTAAGCGTGACCACGCTGTGGTCACGACGCTTCACTGTGACACTGGTAAAACGTGTGTTTAATGTTGCACCTCAATTGGTGTTTTAGTTCAAGTGTGCATTTTCTCAATACGTTGTGGTGTTAAACAATGTTAAACGTTAATTGGTGTTTGAACTTTCGACGCACTTCCGAAAAGTGTAGCAACTGCACACCACATGGTTCCTATAGATTTAATTTGTGTGTGTCCAAGTGTGCAGAATCTAAACGTTTACAAAACGTTAAAAATGCAACTTGATCTAAACACCATGTAATGTTTAAAATCATAACTTACACACGTTGGTGTTTAAATTAGGCACACTTGTTTTACAAATGAAAAAATAGTCGTAAGTTAACGGGAAATCTTCCATAATGTGAGTTCGTAAATTTACATCACATTGTCTCGACTTGAAATTTATCGAGGAGCAAAACTGGTCTGTCGTAAATTTACAACATTATTGTGTAATTCCAAATTACAAAATATTTAACTTTACGAGTAAATTTTTCACAGTGTTAAGCTATGATTTGTATTTTAATGCGCATTACTCAACTGCGCCTGTGCGGAACCTCTGCATGTTTTTTGACCTTCAGTTAACTTAGTTGCACACCTTGCTCTCGTTTTTGTTTTCGCGGTATAATGCCTCCGCCCCTTCTCTTTATAACACTCGTAACTGCTCCGCAAGATGCGCCCTGCGTACATAAAGTTTTTAAAAAGATGTGTTTCGAGGGGAAGAGAAAAAAACTCATACACAAGAGAAAAAGCGCGGAGGGCGTCAGTGTGGGGAGGGCGGTAAAAGGGGGAGTGGCAAACGGGATTGTTTACACCACCAGACAAGTTGCCGTGGCCTTAATTAGTAAATTAATTATTCACGACTTGAAACCGGATGATTTTCAAAGGCCGTGGACAAAGAGATGGCGAAGGAAACGAGAGGAAAAAAAAAGTCGACTTAAAAAATTTAAAGCCACTTGCCGCGGCGGGTGGACTTTCGCTTCCTTCATGGTCTTGTGATGGTGGGGTGTAAGAGATCTTAATGAAAAAAAAGGGTAGAACAAAGGGGCGAAACGAGATACTACGGGAGGGGTGCGTGGTGGGAAAATGATTTCGAGAAAAAACCGCAAGGTGTGATAAAATTAAGACGGGCACAAAGTCTCTACCGTAACTACTGTACGTTTTTCGGATGAGGTTCACATCGTTATTTTGTTTCTATGAAAGAAAAGCACCCCCTCCCCTTTCTTCGCAAAAACGAAAATTAGTGCCGTTTCGGTAAGTTTCCGCGAGTCCGAATCAATGCAAGACCTCGTCGGCCACTTCAGTACCGCCGAGTCATCTCGAAGCGACTTTCTTTCCTTGGAAGAAAAATCTCGACCGTAATGACGCACCCCCCGGCGTCGTTGCCACCCCTGTGAATTTTCACCCCGCCACGCTGCCGTTCCTTTCCTTTTTTTCTCCCCATTCCTTCTCTACATCCCTCTGAATTTCGTCAGCAGTGCGCTCGGCTCGGCTCCGCCACGCTACCCTCGCGGCGCCCGATCGCGCGGCCCGGTGCGTTGGTGCGTGCGGCTCTCGTTCGCCTCTTAGACCGTAACAGTTGTAAGGCGCTGCTTAATCAGACTCCCCCCCCTCCCCCC
>NW_026267215.1:642202-645279 GCF_000697945.3 Frankliniella occidentalis | reverse complement strand
CCCTTCCCCCTTCCTCCCCTTTTACGCCGCATCCCCTCCTTCCAGGAATAATTAAACGGTGTGCGCCCGCAAGGTGCGACCGTCAGCAAGGTTTTACATCCGAATCAAAAAAGAGCGTGAGGCGACGAAGAGCAGTTGTTTGCTAATCGCGTTCCTGGTACGTCTTGCGCTGAATCTGCGAGACGCGGGTTGCCCATCCCGCTAAAACTTGTGGCATCGCCCGGGCTACCATACGAATTATCTTTGCCCACTGCACCCGCTTTGCAAACCTATGCGTGTACAAAAATTGCCAGTTTTCACTAAGTGAAGTAACAATTAAAATGTTCAAACTTCAAACCTAAACTTAGTTGCAAAGCGGGTCTTCTTTTCAAGTCGTCTTTCATTTAACGATCCGTCTAATTTTCTTCTATTGTGTATGCCAACATGGAAAAAAAATCGGCGGAAAAAGAGAAAAGAGGAAAAAAGACGAAGTAGGGAAATCGGTCCGCACACCGTCCTTTGCCATGCAGGGAATGAAGTAGGGCTAGCGGCGCTCCGGCTCAGAATCAGGGCGGTGCAGACCCTCTTCCCTTATCAAGCCGCGGCAAACGAAGGGAAAGCAGGGAGGGTTGAAAAAAAAAGGGTCCGAAGGGTATTGCCTCGGTCCACCCCACCCTCGTGCATCCACTTTAGGGCAGAATTTGAACTCACCACGCGCGGGCGCACCACGAAACTGGGAACGATTTTCGGTTTTTGGCTATTTTTCGGCTGTGGGAATGGCCGGAAATAACTTTGATCTGAATCTTTTTCAGTTCAGTTTTGGTTTTGTTCCTCAACAAATTTTATTTTCTTAATTGGAACCAAAGTTCATTAAAGATTTTCGACACTCTGCGTTATACTGGCCGGCGCGAAGCTTCTCTTTTTACTTTCGTTTTGGCGCTGCCCTTCTGCGATGAGTATGCTATCGGTCCCCTATGAGGCATAAAGAATTAAATTGCCTCTTTTAATTCCACCCCCCGATCCCGATGGCTACGGGCTGGCTGGCGCACCCCGGCGGCCTCCATCCCCCCTCCCCTCTCCCCCTGCGCTATCTGCTTGCCACACACACGCGCGCGCGCGCTTGGGTGTGTGCGCGTGCGCGCGTTCGCATTTGCCTGGGCGATCGCTCAGGCGCTCCCCTTAATTTTCTTACTTTCCCTGTTTCCTCCGCCGTTTCTTTTCCTCGCTCCTTTCCTTGCCGCTCTCCCCCGGCGCATTCAAAATAACATCTTTCCCCCTTCCTCTTTTCGATTTTTCTTGGCGCGTAGCGCTGCGCCGCTTCCACCCCCCAGCCCGCCTTTGCCTGTCTGTGACCTGGGGTTGCATACCAATTGTGCTTTCCCGATCTCTCGTCGCCTCTGGTGTCATATAAAATGTCCTTCTTACACAACGTTCTCTTTAGAAAGTAGATAACTACTCGGTGTTTTATTTATTTCTCCTTTCATGGTGTTTGTGCCGCTCATTTGGGCGCTGGACTTATGTGTAATTGTAACTCATGCCGCACCTCTACTCGAGTCTCGCGATGACTTGCTTTAAAGCCTAGCTCTACATTCAGATATTGCAGTTTTCCGCGTTGCCTTTCGGTCCCGTCCTCGCCGTCTCCTCCTCGCCTACTTGTCCGTCCTCCCTCCCTCCTCCCCTCCGGCGAGGTCTTCCCTTGCCACCCCTGCCGGCTGGCCCTACCCCTGCGGTTGTGGGGGCGGCCGCCCCAACCCCGCGCTGCGTATTAAAAAAATGAATGCGGGGTGAGGGTTTTTTTTTAATGCAAGACGTTCTCCCTGGGGTGAAGTCCCGAACCCCCATCCAGTCGCTGGGGATGGAGGGAGAGAGAGAGAGAGAGAGAGAGAGAGAGAGAGAGAGAGAGAGAGAGAGAACGAGTGTACGCCGTCGGCGCGGCTGCGACCGGCGCTGCTGCTACGTCACCCACACACCCCTCAAAAAAAAAGTAGAGAGAAGTGTGCGGAGAAAACATTTTTCGGGACATTTTTACAAACCAGATTAGGAAAAATGCAAATAATGCTGATGACTTTCTTTTTGTTGTATTTTGGAGTAGACATCTCGCGGACGCAATTTTAAACCTATTTCCGTTGCCGCGACACCTGCGCCCTGCCGCTCCTCTACTTTAATACAACTCGAGGAATTGACGCAGTTGTATGGTTCTTTAGAAGGATACTTGCAGATTTCATGCAGTGTTCGCCTTTTCCTAAATCTGAGCTCAGGGCCGTGAGTTACTACTCTCTTTGGGTCACCATGTAGAGGCTTCTGGATGAGGACCAGAGCAAACTGCTTGGAAAATGCTGCGCTTTGCTTGGAATCTGTCAGTTTGGCGTGGAAATATCTCGTGTTTCTGCCTGGATCGCAAAGTAACTGCTTCACCGTGTGGGTGTGGGAGCCGAGGGGTGTCAATGCCCATCAGGCGGCTGGGTCCCTTCCCTCCTCGCCACGCCGCAGTCCGCACCGCGCCACGCCACGCTCTTTCCCGCATGCTTGAAACTAAAAGCCGCGCATGGCACCCTCGTTTTTAACCCCCGGCGGAGGAGGGCGGGACGGGGTTGAGGGGGTGGCGCGGCGTCGCGAGGGAGGCCGCGCCGCGGCGGCGGCGTGCACCTCGGGAGAAATACAGGAAAAACTCTGGGAGCCGCGCGGAGCAGCGCCGGGGATGTCTGTCGTTTTATTCTCTGGCCCCGCGAGGCGCCGCCACACCAATGCTTTTGCGACGGCAGCGGCGACCCCCAGACGCCTTGCAAATCTGTATCATTTTGCAGGGGCAGCGGCGCTGGGTGCCAGAGGCATTCGTGGGTAAAGCATGGCCGGTGTAGACTTTAGCCCGCCAAGCGGTAAATTCAGGTGTAAAAGCATAAACGCAAAAGATAAAATAAAGATCGGAATGGAGTAAGGGTGGTGTTTGTGACCCTGTGTTCTTGACGGAGTTGCGCAGCCTGCTGGCGTGAATAAGGGCGCTGGGAACACCGCGTGACCGACTAGAGCCTGTTAGTGGACATGCCTAGTTAGGGGCGGGCGCACAGCCCCCGGCCAATAAGCCCCCCTGCTCTCCCCCC
>NW_026267215.1:638844-639387 GCF_000697945.3 Frankliniella occidentalis | reverse complement strand
ACACCTCTACCCCACAACTGGACCGCCCACGACGAGGGGAGCGGGTTGCATACTCCGCAGGGGCAAAATTCAACAAGCAGGCCCGCCCTTCCGCCAAACGGAGTTGCCAGCTCCACTTCGCTGCGCCGGCAACTCCGTTCAGCAGGGGCCGGGCCTGCTTGGCCTGCCGGCGGCGATGGTCGGGCCTTCGGCCCGACCATTTCAGTCCCACGATTTACTGAAGTGCATAATCAAATAAATAATGTGACCGGTAGATCACTTATATATATTCTATATTTGAGTAAACTAAAGCATCCGGCGAGGGGACTGCGGCCCTAGAAATTTGCTCCTTGGACATGACAACAGACTGTAACGGGGCAACACCGTGACTACACCCCACCCTTCTGCTTTGCTTAAGAATTTAAAAAAACGAACCCGCGCAGTTTTTTGGTTGTATATTGTTTGTTTAACAGTCCTAAAACTTGACTTTTTGCCGTTGTTTTCAATATATCCGCCTCTAGGGCCGAAACAGTGAAAGATACGGCAAATCCGAGGCTAGTTCCT
>NW_026267215.1:637674-638794 GCF_000697945.3 Frankliniella occidentalis | reverse complement strand
GGCGGGGAGGGGCGGGGGCGACGACTCTACTGACCGGGGGAAGCCCCCTAATGGTATGTAGCGTTAGGACGTACTACACGTTGGGCTATTCTCTCTGCTGGGCTGACTCTCCGCGGCGGTCGGTGGTGGCCCCCCGATGGTGACCCCGCAGACCCCCTCCGAAACCTGCGCTACTGCTGCTGCCCCGCCCCCCAGCCCGTGATGTACGGTTTGACGCTGGTGACGTGGAGGGACGCTGACGGCCGCGGCGTCGCGACGCGCGCGATTTGTGGCGCGCTAAAGCTCGAGTTTTAGCCGCCGGCCGACATATCTCATTGGCAATTAAAATAACTGGACCGTCGGATTGGGGCTTCCCTGGTCGGCGCGCGTGCCAAGCGGCGGCCGAACGCTGCGGACTGGCGGCGCGCTGACAGGCCCCGGAGCGCGAGGCGCAGGCCGTGGGGCGTGGGTGCGGCGCGGGCAGGATCTCGGTAATTATGAGCGCGAAGACAAGACAAGTAATCGGCAATGTTCGTTGAAAAGTTAATGGCGAGGGATAGAGAGAGAGAGAGAGAGAGAGAGAGAGAGAGAGAGAGTGAGAGAGAGAGGGAGAGGGAGAGGGGGGAGAGGGAGGGATGGATGGATGGATGGATGGAGTGCGAGCTCTGGTAGTAGTAGTGTTTTTTGGTGATGACGGCGAAGTTAGAGACAAAGAAATATGGCGGGAAAAGGACGATGAGGCAGCAGCGGCAGCAAAAGGCGGACTGGTGGAAAGGGCGAAATTGAGGGTACCCGTCATTTTCCACCCGTCTTCAGCGAAGATGAGTTCTTTGCTTGCACTGCAGCGACATTTGTTGTGGCTCTGCGCTGCGCTGCGGGGCCCGGCGGTACAGTACCGTACGGCGGCGCGAGGGCCGCGCGAGCCCCGGGTTGTTGCCGCTCGGCAAAGTCCGATAAAATGTTTGTCATTAATTTTTCCTTGCGGGCGAAATGAGTCCCACGCGTTGCACCGGGGTTTGCTTTAGGACAGCGGGTATGAGTTGGTAGGAGGGACACGTCCTTTCCGATCGTAACTCAGCTGTCCCTGGCGCCCCTCACCCTTCTCTTATTTATCCCCCCGCGCTGGCTCTCTCGCTGCCCC
>NW_026267215.1:628293-629194 GCF_000697945.3 Frankliniella occidentalis | reverse complement strand
GCAAAAGGAATCATTCCTGAAAGTTTCATGCCAAAACTTCAACCCTTAGGTTCCAAAATGGACGATATTCGAAAAGGGGTTGCACGTTCGCGGGGGTGGTTTGGCCGGGGTTTGTCCAATTCGAAAAAAAACACATGTTACGTGTACAGGGGGTGTCCCCGGAGGATATCACGGTAGTTTTGACCATCCCGAAAACTCACCCCTTCATGGGGGTGGGGGTGAACGGGGCAGGGGGTGGGTTTGAACGACCGCGATTTCGCTAGCGCCGTTCGAAAGAGGACACGAATTTGAGTCGGTACACCAAAAATTTCGACTTTCCGATCATTTAAAGTGACAAATTCGGAACCTTTTAGGTGGAATTTTCTACCCCTCTTCACTCTAGGGGCTGCACAGGCCGTATAGGGTGGCGCAAGGGATGCGCACTTCGTGGGGTCCAAGACGAACCTATGAGACGTCTACAGGCCAAATCTCGACATTCTAGCTCGAAACACTTAGAAAATACGCCGGCTCAAAAAAGTGCGCCGCTAATTTTGAGCAGCAGTGTATTTGTCTCCTTTTCCTCTTCAGTAGACAATTTGCATCACTAACCGAATGCCGTCGGTCACATTTTGGTGGCAGTTGCAGCCGCTCAATGAAAACTATTCCCCCTACTGAGGATGCGTCTGTGCTGCATTTTTTGAGGGCTTCTCAGAAAGCACAAGTTTGGAGTCAGCTCACTGTTAAGCAGCAAGTACTTCCCTCACCATCCGACTGGGGCTTTTTGCGAGGAGAACACGGGTGGAAGCCCGCGTACCGCACGAAACCAACGGCTGAGGTTGCCTGTAAAGACATTGTTGTAAAATGTCATTGTAAGGTAGTATGCGTGGGAAACTGATCTACCTATTTTTCGACGGTATGTTTG
>NW_026267215.1:626031-626875 GCF_000697945.3 Frankliniella occidentalis | reverse complement strand
GGGGCGGGTGGGGCAGGGCGGTGGGCCGCGCCGAGCGGCACGGCCAGTCACATGTATTTCTCACACGACAGTCGCGGAAGGCGCACCGCGGATCGCGCCGCGCGCCGTCCAGCGATACTTTCCGATGGCAGCGTTTCGATAAAGTCCGCTGCTTTGCATGCCTGATCGGCTGATTAGCTGTCTATTTATCTATGCCCGAATACGCCCTATACAAATAGACCGGGCCATACCGGCCCCCCCGCCGGCCCGGCGCGCCCGCCCGCTTGACCTCGGTAATGAGACTGACTCATCGTGCGGCCGCCGCCAGGTAGCGCGCCGCGCCGGAGTCTGGAGGAGCTGGGCCGAGCGGGCCGCGCGCGCTGATGTGACTGAGACGCGGGCGGATCATATCGTCAGCAGTCCTCGCCTGATCCCCTTTGCGGCCGGCAGGGCCCGGCAGGGCGGCGGATTATCGGCGCGATTCATTAGCGAGCGCGCGGCCGGCGGAGCAGTGCGGAGCAGGCGGGGCCCCTTTGTACACCGCAACAATTACACCTGCGGCTCAGCGGTGACAAAGGCTCTCTCTCGCTCTATCCCTCCCTATTTCCCTCTCTCTCTCTTACTCTCGCCCCCTTCCCTTCCCATCACTCCCTCGCCGTCTCTTTTTCTTGCTCTAATTTTGACGAATCGGCTAAAGAGCGTCACGGCCGCGGCCCCACTGGATCGTTCTCTTCAGGTTGCCCTGCGCCACGCCCTGCGCGACACCTCACCCAGCCCAGTGCGGATCCCACTGGCGGGAATCGGAAACATAAACCACCGCTCACGCCCTGCGCTGCCGCGCCCCGCCCCGCCCCGCCCCGCCCCG
>NW_026267215.1:616476-619821 GCF_000697945.3 Frankliniella occidentalis | reverse complement strand
TGCTTTCTGTGTTTTGCCCCTGCGGAGTATGCAACCCTCGTAGAGCGGTCCAGTCGCGGGGTAGAGGTGAGCACCACTTCTTAAAAGTGACCTATGGGTATGTACTACATACCCTCCAAACCGTTTTGCTCTACTACAAAATGCAAAGTGAAATCGCTTATGTCCCGTACTATATTTAGCTTCCCCCGGCCTGGGCTGGTCTGGTCTGGCCTGGCCCGGGCTTGGCTCGGCCCAGCTCATCCCAGCTGTATCGCTGCTCTCTCTCTCTCTCTCTCTCGTTCTCTCTCTCTCTCTCGTTCTCTCTCTCTCTCTCTCTCTCTCTCTCTCTCTCTCTCTCTCTCTCTCTCTCTGTCTCTCTCTCTCTCTCTCTCTCTCTCTCTCCCTCTCGTCCCGTTGGTGGAGGGGCACAATGAGCCCGGCCCAGCTTCTCCCCGCCCTGATTTCCTCTGTGATACAGTTTGCGACAGCTATGAAACAGTGCTGGAAATTAAGATGAATGGGGCACGACTTTCAGCACGCGGAGCCATGTGCCCGGCGCGGTGCTCGCGGGCCAGAGCACGGCAGCAGGTAGCTCAAGTCTTTTCCCTCTCTTTTTATTTCCCCGTTTTTTCCGTCTTCGCGCCATGCGCACTACTGCGGGGGCCAGCGGGGCCGAAGTGGAGGCCGCACCACCCCCACCGGCCACCTGCGCCCCTCGTTCCGAAGTTTGGACCGCCCCCTTCTCCCCTCTCACTCCTCCTTGTTCTCCTCCCGCTTGCTTTACTTTATCTGACACGTGGCCCGTGTCAAACTAATTTGTCGGTCGGGGGCCCCGGGGCCTTCGCCAAGGCGATGCGTCCGAGGGGCGTGGCGGGGCGTGGCGGGCGGGTGTCGAGAAGGGTCCAGCGGCCGCTGGGCGGGGCGGCCGGCCCGCCGTGCCCATCCTGATACGCCGTAATGTCCTTCCTCCTGCTCCTCCCTCCCTCCTGCCCGACTCGTTTGCCAAATGGATCCAATTGTACGCGACGCGTAAGCATTTTGGTCACTCGTCTTGGCGCGCGGCGGTGGACTAGTCGGCCGCTTGGAAGCGGCGAAAGGGAGGGGGGTGACGATGGAGGGCGGAGGAAGTTGGATCGGCATGCAAATCTGAGACGCGCGCCCCGGTGGAGCCGTGGAGCCGCACCACCCTCACACACGTTTCATTACGTTTATTGCATGTGGATGTATTCGCGGGGCGGGGCTGGCAAATGCGTCGCAGACATTCCCGATCGCATCAGTGTTTTTGTGCTCCGGTGGTGGTAGCATTGTTGTTGGTGGTGGTGGTGGGCTGTAATGTGGTCGTTGTTCTGTTGCAGGCGTGGAGGGCTCGCTGGTGACCATGCTCGGGCTGGAGCCGCACGCGCTGCAGGCCGTGCTGGAGCACAGCGCCCCGGGCGTCAGCTCGGTGCGCGTCGCCGCCGCCGAGGAGCCCCCGCTCCACTGCCGCGTCGTGGACGCCGAGGCCGGCTTCGTGTGCAAGAAGTGCCGGCTGGCGTTCTCGACGGAGGCGTCTCTCATCGCCCATCAGCGCGCGTGCTGCCCGGGCCAGGTGGGCTGGGCCGTGCGCATGCTCGCGGCCCGCTACGAGTGCAAGGTTTGCCCCGGCGCGGGCTTCGACAAGGTGCAGGACATGCGTCGTCACTGTGAGTCGGACGGGCATCGGGCGCGCGTCCCGGGGCTCTCTCTGCCGCCGCCGCCGCCCCCCGACTCGCCCTCGACCGCCCTCTCCCACGAGATGGAGGACGTCGTGAACCAGATCGCCGCCCTGGCGGCCAAGGCCGCCCAGGAGGGCAACGCAGACTCCAATGCCAATATCCGCGACTTCTGCCAGGACGGCAGCCGCAAGGGCCCCGGCTCTGTGGCTGCCTCCTGCCCGCCGCCCTTCGCTGTGCCTAGCACGGGCCTCTAGGGCGGCCACACTCTCCCGGCACGGACTATAACCACCACGAAGTATTAACGCTGTCCTCGCAAACGGATCACACATGAAACCAAACCTCGCTTATATGATGAGATATCGTGACTAGGGTACAATGCAAGGAAAAAAACAAAATGGGGATGCTACTATCCCCCTTGAATGATTGTAGATTTATTATTATATAAAAAATTGATTTTGCGTTATGGCGGTTCGGATGTACGTGTACAGGATTTATTCATCGCGATTAGCGAATTTTGTAAATTACACTCTGTATATTGCGTGTATGGGGAATGTTAATGTTGGTAGTAGTTGCAAGCAAAGCGGTGCTAGTAATACGTGCAATGTTTTCGAACATTTAAAAAAATTGCATGACATAGGTAGCGTGAGATAAAGACGATTATATGTTTTAGATTTTTGATGGCACAAGATGTAAATTTTTGACCTCTCCGGAGATATAATGCTTTAAACATTTTGTTGTTAGATGTATTGTTTGTATGTAACAACGTTTAAAAAGACCTATTAACAATTATAAGTATTGACTTAGTGCAATGATGAAGCTGAAACTCGCTACGAAGATGTTTTGTTACTGAGTAACAAATCTATAGTTTTTGACTTAATTTGTTTGAAAACCATATTTATTATGACGTTTTCGTTTATGTGGTTGAGAATATCTTTCCTGATTTTTAGCGTTTACATTTAGTGAAATGTATGTAATTGAAAATGTGCAATATAGTACTTTACTTGATGCTCCTCTCTTAATGGAAAGCATCAATACTTCTGGTACATATAATCTCACAGGAAAGTTGTATTTTAAGTATGAATTTAAATTACTCTATTACCTGTTGAGAAGACATGTTGTGTTTGAAATTTGTTAGTGATTCTTGTTTGTTTTTTCTTGTGCCATACTCAGGTAGAGGCAAATATGAACTTTAGCTATTAGATGATTATAAAAACTTTGATGTTCCTGAACGCGTGGTTTCGTTTGCGAGGAAGGTTTTACTTCAAACTCATCATACCGAAAAAGACATTGCATCGTATATGCGCGAAAGACGTTACATCGAGGCCAAATAACGAGACAAGTTGAATACTGCTCGTCTATTAAAAAAAACATCGTCCATGACGATTAAGTTAATATTTCCTAGTGGCTGTTCTCCTTGGATGCAAGTTCCTATAAATTTCCCCCTAAAGCGTCCATGTGTAGAAACAGCCATGTTCAGGAAAGTGATAGCGGCATTTGCCGGAAGATGTATATATCATGATTATTGGTTATATTGGATGTAAGGAGATTATGGTGATCCATTGGTAAGAAGATAACACTGACATTAAGTGTCAAATTGATATTGAAATCTCACACCTCGCTATTGTAATCTAAGCTCTTTATGAAATAATTTTAAGTGGCCCTGTCACAAATT
>NW_026267215.1:613928-615880 GCF_000697945.3 Frankliniella occidentalis | reverse complement strand
GACACGAGAGCGGTTGCATAAGCCCGCTTTAATGCTTTTTTAAAAGCAGAAGGGCGGGCTAAAAACTAGCTAAATTATTACTTTTCGAGCTGTTAATGGTCCTGGATACCACAGGATACGTCCGGACGTGACTTGGATACGTCTGGATACGTCCGGACGCTTACTGGATGCCAATCTAACTTAGCTACAGATGCGTCAGGACGTTTGATGGATAACATTCGATTCGCTCTGCTGCTGGATAACTCGTGGATGGCTGCGCGTTTAATATATAGTTGTTGATGCAACATCTATGTCAGCACCTTCGTGGCGTAGGGGTTAGCGTATTGAACTTCTAATCCGAAAGTCGCGGGTTCGATCCCAGCCAAGGACGTGGAGTTAAACACCAGAAAAACGTCCAAATCTGCATCATCAATACTAAAGACGGAATACCAGGTAGTCATCACTCTTCAATACTTCAGGAAGGCCATTAGTTGAGAAACTGTAAGATAACTGAAGAACAGAGGGGTGTAGGGATGTACTGGGGACAGCAGTCATCCGGTGGATGCTTTTTGGACACGGACAGGACGGCCCTTGGATGGGCCTGGATGCGTACGGACGCATCGTGGATGATCCTGGACGCGTCAAGGATACGTCAGGACAAATCCGGACGCGGTCTGGATACGTTACGTTGCGTGTGGACAAGTCCTGGACACACCCAGACGCCCACCGGACACGCCTGGACGCGTCCTGGATACATTCGGATACCTACGGATACGTCCTGGATCAACCGGGCGAGACCTCGGACGGATGCCGGACGTACCCAGACTATTCCCGGATACGTCACGATGTACCCTGGATACGGCCAGACGAATCTTGGATGCGTCCGGACGCACCCTGGACGCGCCCGGATAATTCTGGAGACAACCCCGGACACGCACGGACCCGTCTCGGACTGCCTCGAGGACAGATAGGATGCCTACTGGATGCCATTCGGACAGGATTAGTCTGTCCAGGATCCGTCCAAAATGAGAAAATGTGGATAGATCTTGGATAGGGATCCTATCCAGACGCTGTCCAGGAGTTCCATCAGGGCCGTCGAAAAATAGGTAGATCACTTCGCCTTTTTCTTTAAAAGACGCACGCCCGTCAGAAGTTCTTGTGCGCGTGTGTGTGTGCCTTTGTGTCCAGGACAAGTCAATGTTATTGTGCAGAACACTCCAAAAAGGTAAACATAATTCAAGCAACGTATAATTCTGTTATTCAATAGAAAGTAATTTTTATTTATACAAGATGCTTTGGTACGAGACTCTTTACTCTACAGGGACACGCACATTTACTCTGCAGGGACAAGTACATAAGTCTGTGCACGTTTGGTTCGCTTTAAAGCAGCTGCAGTTTTCCACATATTCCCCCCATATTTCTATAACTGTACACTGCTGCTCAAAATTAGCGGCGCACTTTTTTGAGCCGGCGTATTTTCTAAGAATTTTGAGCTAGAATGTCGAGATTTGGCCTGTAGACGTCTCATAGGTTCGTCTTTGACCCCACGAAGTGCGCATCCCTTGCTCCACCCTATACGGCCTGTGCAGCCCCTAGAGTGAAGAGGGGTAGAAAACTCCACCTAAAAGGTTCCGAATTTGTCACTTTAAATGATCGGAAAGTCGAAATTTTTGGTGTACCGACTCAAATTTGTGTCCTCTTTCGAACGGCGCTAGCGAAATCGCGGTCGTTCAAACCCACCCCCTGCCCCGTTCACCCCCACCCCCATGAAGGGGTGAGTTTTCGGGATGGTCAAAACTAACGTGATATCCTCCGGGGACACCCCCTGTACACGTAACATGTGTTTTTTTCGAATTGGACAAACCCCGGCCAAACCACCCCCGCGAACGTGCAACCCCTTTTCGAATATCGTCCATTTTGGAACCTAAGGGTTGAAGTTTTGGCATGAAACTTTCAGGAATGATTCCTTTTGC